>NC_044926.1:2376349-2492542 GCF_003576645.1 Ipomoea triloba | reverse complement strand
AACAAAAGCATGAATTTATTGCGACGTTCGACAACAATTTAAAAAGTGGTTAATACTTGTTAAGTTTTTTTTTCCAAGAGCAAATTTTTTTGTCAAAGGAAAATATTGAATTAAAAAACTGTTTAAAACTTTTGGGCATTTCAATGAATTTATGCTGAAAATTTTTCAAACGATCTCACTTTTTACCTTTTTACTATTTCACTTTTGACAATTTTTGTGCTGTCGGCCAATATGCTGTTACCTTTTGATAAAACGAATAACATCAATGACTCTCAACCATGCACTATTTTCTTTTTCCAAAATTTGATACGGAGTATCTTATATCATTGGAATGTGTGTTTGACGTTTTAAATCTAGAGAGCTCCATTTTCGTTAAACCAATCAAGCAGCTATCCTCTTCTTTTACTTCTGAATAAATAATTACTTGCATATTTTCTTCACTTTTAAGAGTTATCTTTTACTTTCTTCTATCCAAAGATGGCAAATCATGTTTCCTCCTCCTCTGCATTCACTAATCAACTTGTCTACCCTTCCTCAGATGCTTCAGAATATCCGTTTTGGGATGCACAATGTGAACAATTCCCATTGACTTATTTCAGTGCAAAAAATAATGATGAACCCTTGCTAAACATGGACTTTGATCCATTTTGGAACTTTGAACATAATCTGGAAAGTCTAATCGAGGCCACCGGTAAGCGACCTACTTTAATTTTGTACATTCACATGTGATGATTTAATATATATTTCTTATTGTCAATGTTGCAGCCTTGAATCCACTAGGTATGGATGAGGTTCTTCTTCCCTCTGCAAGTGTTATACCTATAGAATGGGATATCACCCCGACTTCGAACGCCGTAGCTGTTAACCAGGACACAAGTACTGGTACAAAGGAGAGCATGATAGAGCAAATAGTGCGTAGACAGTCCAAGAGGATGAAAAAAACTTTTCGTGATCCTTCAACAATAAGCAAGGCAATGTTTTCTACTTATTTCCATATGCCCATTTATAAAGCCGCTAAGGAACTAAGAGATGAGTACAGAATCTTGAAAAGAAGGTGTGAGGAATTAGGAATTGAGTACAGAATCTTGAAAAGAAGGTGTGAGGAATTAGGAATCTTCAGATGAATCTTGAAAAGAAGGTGTGAGGAATTAGGAATCTTCAGATGGCCCTTGAAAAGAAGGTGTGAGGAATTAGGAATCTTCAGATGGCCTCATCGACAATTAGTCAGCTTACAGAAATTATCCGAAAATGTTAAGGTAATTTTTGTTAGCTTACAGAAATTATCCGAAAATGTTAAGGTAATTTTTGTTATTACACTTTAACATCATTAAAATGTTAAGGTAATTTTTGTTATTACACTTTAACATCATTCGATCAGTATTAATCAACCGTTATACAGGAATTGGGTAGCATTGAAGATGACCCTAAACTGAGAGAAGTACTCAAAGAAATAAAAGATAGAAGAGAAATGATGCTAACAAATCCACATTTGAAATTGCATCCAGCCGAAATAAAGCTTAGAGATGCATGTACCAGAAAGAAAAGGCACAGAGAAATGATGAGTTTTATTTCTCCTTGTACCCTTCCTGCTCCTTAATTTGTGGTTGATCATATTCTTCCTTTAACTGTGGATCCACCTTCACGAGCGATGGAAGAAAATGAATCGTTTCAGCTTTTGCTTGATGGCTTCCAATAACATTTTTTTTATAATATCAATTCTCTAAGAAATTTTAATATTATCAATTTTGTAAAAAATACCATGCAAAATATATTGCCCAAATGCATGTATGAATGTATAATAATGCAAATATGTCTATATAAATGTATGAAAATTTTTTTTAATGCATATCTATCTTATCTTAATACCCAATTGTCATTTTTAAAGTAAACCCTAGCTCCAACGAACAAAGTGGTTTGCTCCCGAACTTGCGGTTTTAGATTTATCATATCCACTAAACAAAAATAAAATATGTTCTCAATTTACCAATCACATGCACCATATTCATCAAAAGTGACATAAGGACTTACAATATTTTATTGTCATAATAAGTTTAAATAAACATTTAATATTCAATTTACACATAAATTTATGTTGGTCCTTGCATTACGCGCAACGCCCAACATTGAGGTGCTTATGTGAGGTTGTGAGTTGTGACAAGCGCAATAGTTCTTTGTAAGATGTCACTAATCATACTAAATTTATCCAAAAAAAATAGAACTTTTACACACGAAGTTCAAAACTAACCTGGAATTCTAAAAGCATTTGGTTGATAGATCATTTGTTTGGTTTTCAGCCAAATATAGGAAATAAAGAGATGTTATGATTATAATTTACTTCAATTTTTTCAAATACTTAAAACTGTAGTTCATAAGGAAGAAGGTAAACATATACTTTACGTACATACCGCATCTATAGCTAAGGTTATCTCCTTCCATTTCTTAGTGGATGGTTTATACACCACCCTTGGTGGTTAATATGAATTCTCTATTTCTCAAGTTTTTAACATATCTATATCACTCTGATAATGGATATTATTCCTCACCTAATTTCATTCTTACCTCACCTTTTATGGTTATTTTTTTTTACATTTGAATTACTTGTTATTGAATTTTCAAGAGTTTGCTCTATTTCTCAAGTTTTTAACATATCTATATCACTCCGATAATGGATATTATTCCTCACCTAATTTCATTCTTACCTCACCTTTGATGGTTATTTTTTTTTACATTTGAATTACTTGTTATTGAATTTTCAAGAGTTTGCACTATAAAACAGGAAATATTTTCATTATTAAAATAATATTAAGTGCAGGAAAGCTACATTGTATCTTCATTCTTAGTTTTTGGGAGAGGATTACTAGAAACATAACATGAGCTCGCAAGAGGAGCATAGTAAGAAAGTTCCGTCAAATTTCGATACTTTCTCTTCTTAAAGTATGAAACTTCAAGTTTATTTCTTTCTATGCCTGATTGAAGATTAGGATCCTTTAACATTTGCTCCCTTTGATTTTCTAGCTCATTTATAATTTCTCTATGATCAGTATTCCCTTGGACATTTTTTGCTAATCGCTCCAAGGTACGCAACTTCTTATATGGCCATTGATTAATTCCAACCTTCTTACATATCTTCTTCAAAGAAGCTTCCTTAATCTTTAACTCTTTCACCGCTTGATTCATAGGCATATGGAAGTATTTAGAAACCATTTCGAAATTCCAAAGTCGTTTGGATGGTCTGCTATCATTCCCTATAACTACGGTTGAAATTTCTTCGACATTTACAACTTCAGTAGTTGCAACATCTGCAACAAATATATATATATTATGAATACAACTACAGATAAAGATGTTATATATATATATATTATGAATACAACTACAGATAAAGATGTTATTATTGTATATATTATGAATACAACTACAGATAAAGATGTTATTATTGTTCATTTTAAGAAAGTAAAATCCTTTACCAGCAATCAAATTCAATCGTTCTGCTTTAGGTTTGAAATCCCATAAGTCATCAAACTCTGTATAAAAAAAATGTGTTAATACATTAAATGTATAAGGGTATAAGTAATTACACGTTTTACCTTTACCAATCTCTGAGAATTGTTTTGCAAAGCCAATAGTTTTATTTGTAGGCATCAATGGAAGTGCCTCATACTGGTAATCCCAGATATAATGCTCTGAGTAATCACTACAAGGGCATTCAACCTGATTAGAAGAAGATGAAGAAAAGGCATAATGTGCCATTCTGCAGGTATATTACTTTAACAACGAAGAAGGAACATAGGATAATACAATCGATAGTTTAGAAAATGCAAGGTTGGAGGCAGTCATTTGCTTTATTTAATAAGGAAGGAATGGAGCATAACAACTGGCAATTTCAAATTATACGCGTATCCCGAGGATTCACATGCAACAACAAAAGTCAAAAGAACAGTTCACAAAACTTTTATAAATTTTTTTTGTTTTTTCAGTTTTTTTTGGTGGAATAGAACTATTATGAAAAATTTTGAGTTTTGCATAACTTTTTTTTAGATTAAGATTGACAAGAATTTATATGCATGTATAAGTCTTCATTTGAAATTGTTTATGTTTTAATGAATGCAACAATGTATTTTTTTTTACATTATATTAGCTATTTGTCCATTTATTTGAATCTAAAATAGTTGTAGCAAATAGCAGAAGTTTACATTCATTGTTGTACTCATGTTTGAAATCACAGATTTATGATTCAATTATAACATCATTTAAAATATGAAATATTGCAATGAGTATTTTAGAAATTACAATTTCATACTTTACATGATAATTGTTATGTGATAATTATTTTTGTGTCACAGTTTGCTCTATAATTATGTGAATCATCGGTAAAGTATTTTTCAGATAATAAATATGTGCTATAGGTCCTAAATGTTAGATTTTCCCACTAAACTCATTTTCGATATGTTTATCAAAATTATGGGATAAATATATAATTATGTCCAATTTGCTAAATACTATGTGAAAGAAATAAAGTATAAGCCAAAATATATAAACTGATGCATAATTTTAAGGGTTATGTACTTGATAGAACCAAACGATAAAAGTATGGAATATTGATTCAGACTATATTTTTATTCATCGTTATGCAAAAAATCAAGTACCTCATCTATTTGCTGAGGATTTAATTCTAGATTATCAAAAAATTGAGGAACATGTAATGAACTCTCAGGTTGGGTTACAGGAAGGTAATAAGAAGAAGAACGTTTACATTTATTGCATTTTTTCCTATACGAAATTTTACTATTAATAGTAACTCTAAGTTTATTAGTTGCCTTATCCAATTTCATTGTTGGATTATCAAACAACATTTTCTTCTTATTTTCCAAATCACTCTTTATCCTTTCAACCTCTGCTTCATCCTGAATATTCCCAAATTCCTACAAAAAGGAAATTGTTATCTCTCATTCAAAAATATCAATTACTAAGTTGATAAATAAACTGCAAATACCTGGATATTTTTTACCATCCTTTCCAAAGTCAAGAATTTCCGGTTAGGCCATTCGGAAATTCCTGATTTCCTACATACCCTCCTTAAAGTAGATGAGCTAATCAATAATTTCTTTGCAGCGTCAGCTTGTTGCAGATGTAAATACTGAAGCATCTCTTCTTTAGTTATTGTGTTGGGATTACGAAAGGAATTTTTAATCCTATTTTTCCCAAGTAAGACATCATTACTAATACTTCCTACAGCTATCCCAGAAGTGGCATTATTCTCCTCCATAAATGCAATATTATTCTGATTTTTAGCAACAACGTTCGTAGCTAGATCACCTTAATAAGAAGTTACCCATTAAAACAATATATATCATAAGAAGTAAAGTTTATGAAAAAGTGTAACACTTACCAACAACTTCGTTGAACTCTAATTGTAAATCCACTATATCTTGAACATAGGCTAAATCCATACTCATTTGAGATACATTAGTCCTCAATGGTGATATTTGAAAATCATTCCAAAATGAATGATCATCGGTTGAGTCATTTTTGTGAGGAAGAGAGGAAGTAGAATGACTTGCCATTATGAAAAATCATAAACAAAAAGATAAAACTAAGAAGAGAACTTATAATAAAAATGTTGAAAATATAAAAAAGATGTGAACAACAATTTAATAAACTAAAGAAAATATACCCCAAATGGAGCATCCTCATCAACCGACGGCTACTGTATATGGTAAAATGACATCTATTGTTCGAAAGGACAGCTACGTTGACAATTTGCACCACTGTTTTCAAAAAAATCTACTGTTTTATACAACTTCTGCACATTAAATTTTCTTGATTGGCACACCAATTTCCCTCGAAATAATCAAAAGTCTTCAATAGTCTCACATGATGTTTAATTAAACTGCTAAACTTTTATATAAATTAATGATTCGATTGGCATTAAAATCTTCTTAAGTGTAACTCACATTGTTTGTTGTTTTGTCTTTGTTCTTAGATGTATCACTTTATTAAACTTGTAACACTTTTTAGATATGGCAAATATTTAACTTTGTAATACACGGAATATAATATACCATAATGCTAAATAATCATTTACTCCATATGTTTATCTTGACAAAGACATATAAATTAAAGTTTAGACACATAAATGATTTATTACCATAAGATACCCACTCAAGGTAATAGCTAAAAATTGTTTATGTTTATAAATGTCTATTGTACTCATATATTTGCATCATTGAATGACAATAAATGATTGATAAATATTTGTCATCGTTATCACTTAAAATTATTACTTCCACTAACTATATTATCACTTAAATTAGGGATCCAATTACCACATTACCTATCATTAGTAATTATTGAAAATATGAAAAAAAAAAAAAAATAGTTAAAATCCACTAACTCCATTATCACCTTAAACAAGAGTGGTTGAGTGTCTTTTTGTAACTACTGAATAAAAAAAACATGAGTGGCTGAGTATATTTTTTTTGTAGTGCTTAAGACAAAAAAAAAAAAAAAAAATAGTTAAAATCCACTAACTCCATTATCCCCTTAAACAAGAGTGGTTGAGTGTCTTTTTGTAACTACTGAATAAAAAAAACATGAGTGGCTGAGTATATTTTTTTTGTAGTGCTTAAGACAAAAAAAAAAAAAAAAAATTGGTTGCTTTCCTGTTTCGTGATTGATGCTCAACCTTGTCCTTTGCTGAAAAAAAAAATAAAAGTTTATTGTTTTTTTGTGGAAAGGCGTCCAACCCTGTTACCTGTTTATTGTTTTTTTGTGGAAAGGCGTCCAACCCTGTTACCTGGTTAAGGATTTTTTGTGGAAAGGCGTCCAACCCTGTTACCTGGTTAAGGAAACAAAATGGACTACGATACTTGATTTTCTCTTATCTCTGCACCATCTGGTTTTGTTGATGTTTTCATGCTTTATAATGTAAGTTGTTTTACAATTAAATGTTATGAGTTGATTATAAAGCAAAATCTCATAACTCTCCATTTTCTTTGGTTTTTTCAGCTGGCCTTGTCCACCTCCACCAAAACTGTAAGCAACACCAGTTGAGCATTACTACCAATTCAACCAATTCTGATACTTGTTAACTCTAAACGACTTCCTAAACTGTAAGTATAAAATACATCATTATATTACTTTTTATTCTTTTATTCTTACTAATCATTAATTATAACTGGCAAATTTACAAACTTTCAAACTGTATATATAGACTTCATTATAGTTACTATAACTTCTGCGTTCTAAATTTTTAGGGTAAAAGCATTCACATAGTATCGTATACTTGTAATTGTTTCTAGCACTCATGGCTTCTATGAACATTCTCTTACGTTATATTTCTCCAACGAACACAACGGAATCGATACACGTCAAGTTCATACAAATGTTGTACCTCGTCGACACAAATTACTCTGAACCTGATTCTTTACAATACATCTTCCACGATGAAGAGATAATTCACTTGTAACATTGTGTTTTATTAAACTCTTTCTTATTGCATATAGATTCTGTTAAAGGTGTTAACTGCATTTACACAACAGGGCACCTTTATTAACATCCATATTCTGAATGACTGTGTTCGAAAGTATGCGAAAAAATTTAAAGAAGGCCGAGTTTATCGCATAAAAAAATTTGTGGTGACGACTAATGTGCACAAACACAAGACAACCAATCACAAGTACATGTTAAACTTGTCTTTGAGAACACTTGTCAGAGAATTAGATGCTGCGAATTTCCCCACTTTTACGTATCCATTAAGCGGTGAGCTATCTTTAACATAAAATTTCATTCTTATAACCTGACAATCCTACGTGAGTTACTTCTTCTTATTTAAATATCTTTTAGTAACACAAACTCGACCATTATTATGTAGTATCAACACAATTGAGCAAATGATTATGTTACTACATATTTTATTGTCAAACAAATAGAAGTTATTTATAATTAAATGCCTTAAACAATTTTGTTTCTATTTTCCCTGCTTACAGAGCCTCAAAGCACAAGTATGACTTCAACTAATGAAAAGACACTACAGGACTTAAGCAATGCTCTCATGCATATTGTCTCAATTAAAGATATCTACGAAAAAGGAAAAGTAAGTTGCATTGGGTTGAAAAATAGGACCACTTTATCATAATCTCGTGATATTTACATACAAATAGCGCACTCTAGAACATATTTTTTAATGTGTTAGCATGAATATAAATTTGATAAAACTTTGTTTATAATTGTAAGGCTGGTGAATTTTGGATTGGTGGAAAAATTGTTGCAGTNCCCCTCAACTGCCAAAAGAAATACAATCATTGGTTGGACTTGGCATGTTATTTATGGTTGAGGTGAAAAGGGAACAATTGGAAAACAGATACGCTCCCTTCTTCGTAACAAAGATAATAAATAATCAAACATTAGTCAGCCTTTACTGTCCTGATGTTATAAAAAAAAACAAAACAATTGGTATCTTGAGCCAGAAGGAGACATTAACTTGTTAGACGAGGTAGACTATTAGCACTACTTCTGTTTAGTTTGTTTAATATGCAAATTTGTTTACAAGCAAAAACTCAAACTATGTTAAATGCTTTTTCACGTGATTTAGGAATTTATCGAAGATGAATGAAACGAATCATTTGGAGATCATTTTGTACATGTTCGATTCGTACTTTTATATTTTTTATTATACATTGATGCAATTTGACACAACTTTTTTTTTATTGAGATGGACAAGAATTTAAATGCATGTATAAGTCTTCATTTCAAATTGTTTATGTTTTCTTTCGTGCAACACAACTAACTTTATTTAAAGAAATAAAAGCATTACATGTTAGTACATTTATTTGAATATGAGATATGAACAACTAAAAACACAAGTTTCTATGTTTGTTTTAGAAACTGTACGGAAAAAAAACCCAAAGTAGGACACTAACAATGATGTAGGAGAATGAACTACAATTTTAATAAACTTGTATATATAAATGCTACAACTCTATTTATTATCAATAAACTTGTATGTATGAATCTCCGTTTGACAAAAATAAACTAGCTCCTTATATTTATATCGTACATAACTATTGAAATAACACTCTTGACCTCTTAATTAAATTCAAATTTAAACAAAAAAAATTACAAAATAAATACCAAAGAATTTAAATTTTAACACATTTTTTAATATCATTGTATTTATTCGATCTTTGTTGGGCATTATAGCGCGTGCCACCGCTAGTTATAATAAAAAGTTTGAAGGTAAGTACCATAGTAATATTCTTTAGTACTTGTACTATTACATTCAATATTGCAAATTGGTATTTTATATTGATGAATTCAGTTCTGCAGATCTGTTTAGAATACTGTATAATTTATGAGGCAGATAATGAATGGGTTGAAACAGAAAGTCAAAAGGGCTGCTTGTTAACTTCATAAAGATAATCATTTCTTAAATTTGAACTCACAACTTATATCCTAAAGAGCTTTCAAAAAAAAAAAAAAAAACACTTATATCCTAAAGATCGGTCGATAGATGAGATAAATTATAATATGTGTATCAACTTGTCTACATATCTCCAAATACTTGCATATTAATACTCAAAATTTATAGTAGGATTTAAATAAACTTATTTTGAGTTGGTTAATATGATAGTTGAATTGTAAAAAGAGAATCATTTTATTGTATGGGGTGAAGGCATCACTACCAGAAGAAAAGTATGGGAAAGTTCTTGCTTTTCTATCTTGAACAACAATGTATGCATTTTAACCTCAACAATTTGAGTGGGTGGGTGGGTGGGGGTGAAGAAGGAAATATGAAAGTCCAAGTCAAAGTTTCAGATTTATTTTCCATGAGTATAACTTCACTGCGTATTCATTGTTAGGACTTTAGTGTTTATATTAGAGTAAATTAAGTCAAGCTCCTAAACATGAACAAAAGAAGAAAAAAGAATTAAGAAAGAGTTCATACAATTAAACTTGGACAATACCTCCCGAATCTCGAGCTAACAATTAGGCGATCAATGTTCGCAGATCGTTTAACAAACAAAAAGTAAAAGATTTTAAAAAGCTCTAACCATTTCTCTAATATCATTAGTAATGATATCAAAAGATGACATCAAGGACTAGTTTTAAATGTCGTTCACAACCTTCAATTCATGCAATATGTTTCAACCTGTACACCATCCATATTGAGTTTCTTCAGCCACTTTAATGCCTCCCCAACACCAATTGCTTCCTCTTCTCCTGGCTTAAAAACTCCATGCCATGATAATTGTCTAGCAGCCATGAAGGATCCATTGAAATCCCTTAAAACAAATGCAGGACTCTAGTTTTAGTATCCTTGTGTAGCTCATCTTCTTCTATGAATCAATCATATCATGTTAACGAATATAAGCTTTCTTACTTTGATGTCAAAATTGAGAAGTAGGGATTATAAAATGATCAACTTTATTGTTATATATAATACAATAGGAAGTAACTTTTTCTTAATAGGATGGTAAGGAAAAATTATAAATTTAATTTCATTGGCAAAGACTATCATAACAAAATACTAACGAAAAAGACTAAAAGAGACACCTCATAATAGTCAAATATCAAAGCTGATTGATTCTTAAAACTAAGGACAAAATTTTTACAAATATTATATTTGTGAAAAAAACTTAAATTAATTCGTGTACCAAACAATCCAATTAGATGCAAATAAACAAAGTTTATATTAAAATATAACTTAACATGAAATGTTAGGTAAGAAAATACATCATTCATATATGTTAAGAAATGATGATTACATTCTTATAAATAATTATCATTCTACCTACATTACTCTTTTTCTTATTTTTAATATATGGTCGGAAAATTAAACTTAATAACTTATACATATACAAATAACAACTAGACATATACAAAATCATATACATGTATTGTACATGCAAAAAGCACAATAAAAATAATCTTCATAGAGAAAATGATAGGATCAAACATATATCGTAAAAATGATATAATCGAACATATATATATAATCATAATTGATATCTTCATTTGACCACAAAGTCATTGACTCTGATCCCAACCTATATATATATAAAAAAAATGATTAATCATACAACATATTAAAATATACACCATATCTTTTTGAGACATTATAAAAGTTTTCAAACAACTTTTTTTTATATAGGAGTGAGGAAAAGGATGATTATGGTCGGTGAGAGGTCTATCCTGAAGGCTCATCTTTCATTGTCTTTCTTAATAGTTAATACAAATCTCTCTCACACATCCATGATTCTCGCTATAAAATAATACTAAAATTTATAAACAAATGAAAAATACGCACGTATACGTATATGTATACATTTATTTATACATGTGTACAGTAATCAACAACGTACAATGAATCCTTCTTCTACGCTTTGCAGTCGAAGCTAAGCAAACTACAAATACTTCTCCTCCGCTGGCGAAAATTCCAATTGATCTCTCTACAAAGACGCTCGCCCGCAATCTCTCAGAAATTTGTAGCTTCTTGATTCGAAATGGCATCTGGATCGTCTGGCCTGCCCAATAATTCTGCCTCTAGGGTGTTTGATTTCGCCTCCGATGATATCCTTTGCTCCTACGAAGACTACGGCAATCAGGAGAAGTCTGCCCGGAGCCACTCTGATCCCGCCGTTGGTTCCAATTCCGCCAAGGTAATCTCTCTATTTTTTATTTTTTTTTTTGTTTTTTGGGAGATTTTGTTGTTTTTATGCTATTTTTATGCTAGGGCTGTGGGATTAGTGGGTGAAGTTTGGGAATTTCCTGCTGGATTTTGCTGAAAATTGCTGCATTTGTGTGCTTTATGTTTCATATTTTTAGTTTTGGGATTGTATGAAGATGTTAGTTGTTTGGTTATATGCTTTGGCTCCTCGCAATCAAGGAGATGGAGAGGAAAATCGCTAGGAAATGACATAGAGTGTATAGTTTAGAGCAGGAAACACCAAAAGAATGTTTTTTTTTTTTTTTTAGCCGGAGGTTCATCAATATGCATATCCTAATGTAGTTTTGTGAAAGCAAGGCAGCAAAAAAGGGTGAGAAGTAAGACCTAGTATAATATGTTTGAGTTTCTCTATGTTGGATAGTTGGATACTTGGATAGTTCTATTTCAGGAAGACAGAGGAACATCAGCTGTTGTCAATAAAAACTAGGGATGCACTGAGTTAAAGGACCGGGTTAAGAAGATTTTGCAGTGTGAAGGGAGCTGCAACTGCATTTTGTGGGAGGAAAATGCTGGGGTGTGGTGTGACCTAGGCGAAAGGCCGTGGTTCATATTATGTACAGAGTCTGTTATGTATTCACTAACGGCGTAGAATAAAATGTGGGCATTATCCACATAGAATTCTGGCTAAGGAGTATTATTCCGTCTACTGGTCTGTTGTGTTTTCTTGGTTTTCTTTTCTAGCAAAGGTTCAATTAGAACCCCACTAACCATGATGCCTTACCGGATGCTTGAGATTCTGTCCATATTTTTTCTAAACATGTCATAATATAAACTATGACTATGAGCCTATTTTGTAAAGACAAGTTTTTGAAATTCCAGAAGTCATTCTATGATCAATATGTGCTTTCAGATACTTATTCAGATAAGTTATCTAGTTTATACTCTGCACCATACTGAATATTTTAATTCTACTAGAAATTATCATGAAGTGATTATGTTATGACATCTTGTTTATAATACTAAGCTTTATAATTGTGCTATTTACCTGTAAAATGATGCCAAATTGCCAATATCATCCAATGTTGAGTGTATTCTGTCATAGAAAGTTTCATGATGAGTGTTACAAGTGATAAACTCTAAAGAGATTGGATATGTAACATTGATTTCGCTTTTGCATTTGACAAATTGACTGCCCTCTTGAGGTATTTGTGGGATTGAGGGGTTAAAGATGTAGGAATTTGAGGGATCAAATTTAATCTGAGTTCCAAACTTTGTATTGAGCAGGAGTTCCATAAAAGCAGAATGACGAGATCATCTATGATGCCTACTCCAGCTTATATCCCCCCCGAAGATTCTTCATTTAATCAAGATGTTATTGATGCTGTTGAGAAGAGTATGAAGAAGTATTCGGACAACCTCATGCGTTTCCTTGAGGGGCTTAGTTCACGCCTATCTCAGTTGGAATTATATTGTTACAATCTTGATAAATCCATTGGAGAAATGCGTTCTGATTTGGTTCATGATCATGGAGAAACAGATTCCAAACTCAAATCTCTTGAGAAACATCTCCAGGAGGTGAGTTTTTAATCCTATATGCATATGAATATTTAATATCGTAGTCTTACCTCTTAGTGTATGTTGGAGATAACAACATATAACATTGATTGGCTTATCATAAAATGATAGAGTAATAGTTAGCAACCCTCCCCGCTTTTCACATAATTAGAAAAACAAAAAGAGAAAACCGTGTCAAACTTAAACATTGATTGGCTTGTTTTTTTCCTCCTTCCAAGGTCCACAGGTCTGTACAAATCCTGAGAGATAAGCAAGAACTTGCTGATGCTCAGAAGGAACTGGCGAAGCTTCAGCTTGCACAAAAAGAATCAGGTTCGGCTAACAATTCTCAGCAGAATGAGGAGAGAACGTCTCAACCTGTTTCTGATACCAAAAGGAGTGATAGCCCTTCTGAATTGCACGGGCAGCAACTGGCACTTGCATTGCCGCACCAAGTAGCACCACAAACTCCACATACTACCAGACCGATGGAGCAGCCACAACAGCCATCCGTCCCGCCAATTTCATCCCAAGTTATGACACAATCACAGGGATACTATCTGCCACCAACCCAGATGTCGTTGGCTCCAACTCAACTGTCTCAAGGTCAATACATGCCGTCTGACTCTCAGTACCGGACTCCCCAAATGCAAGAAGTTGCTAGGCTGCCACCACAGCCTGCGCAAACTCAACTAAACCAGACTACGCAGGTTCAATCGGGATTTCCATATCAGCAGCAGTGGGTGCCGCAGTTACCTCAGCAGACCCAACAACCACAGCCACAACAACCGTCTATGCAACCACAGGCTAGACCATCATCATCCGCTGTTTATCCCCCTTATCTGCCCAGTCAACCAAATCCTACTCCCGAGATGGTTCCAAATAACATGCCAATGCAAGTGCCTTTCTCTGGAATTCCTCAAACGGTTGCTAGCCGCCCTGAGGGAATGCCATATGGCAGTGGTGTTGCCAGCAGGCCAATTCAGCCGCAGGCACCCACTCAGCATCTCAAGCCTGCATTTGGTGCCCCCGGGGATGGCTACGGAGTCAGTGGACCACACCCATCGCTTGCACCGGGAAATGCTTATGTAATGTATGAAAGTGAAGGAGCAAGGGGTCATCCACCCCAACAACCTCTCTTCCCCCAAGGCGCTTATCCTCCATCCAGCTTCTCTCTTCCAAATCCACCACAGCCTGCCAACGCTAATGTAATGGTTCGTCCACCACAAGTCATGCGCAACCCTCCCTACAACGAGCTGGTCGAGAAACTGGCAAGCATGGGTTACAGGGTGGATCACATTCTTAACGTGATCCAGAGGATGGAGGAGAGCGGTCAGCCTGTTGATTTCAACGCCGTGCTTGATCGACTAAATGGACATTCCTCCGGAGGCTCTCAGAAAGGATGGTAAAGGTGAGTAACCATCTGAACCTATCTAGTTGTCTGGATTGGTTTCCCGCAGAGATTGAGGCACTTAATCGTCTTAGCCCATCATCGTCGTGATCTATCTATGCACGATGTGGGTTTACTATACATCGCACTAAATTAAATTCTATATGAATGTGATTGGAATTCGGTATATATTTGATCAAGAGATGCACAGTATTATTTTGTCTGTCATCTCTTTCCCAGCTTTCTTACATAGTTGTTTACATGGTTGTAATCTTAACTGCTGTATTTTTCTGCAATGCAGAAACCTTGTTGGATATCTATTGCATTTGACCTTTCTTTTGTCGCAGTGACCAAATTATGATTCGGAGTACTAAACTATGAATCCTGGTTTCGTTTCAAACAAAATTATCAGTATAAAACATGGGATTAAATTCGGATAAATTATGCCTATATAAGCACCTGTTGAATATGTCATTAATAGTGGTTGCGCTTATCAACTATAGACAGTCTAGGCTGATTTATTTTGTTCATAAAGGCAAAATTTCTTCTTTCTCAGGCCGATGAGATAGTGGTCGGGTAAATTACGATCATATACCAAAATCATCTACCTAACAAAATTTTCAGAAGAAAGAAGAAAAGCATAAAACTGGTTCAACCAAACGCGTACTTGTTGAATACCTGAAATCCATCCACAAGTAAATATGGAATGTAATTTACAGAAAATATCAGAAGTCCTGAAAAGGTGCGTCATGTTTGCGCGTGTTTGGTTTTCCTGAAAGCTGAAAGAGTAGGCCAACAACCCCTATCCGCCGTATAATTAATGGGTGGCATATTATGTCAAATCTCAAGAATGGCTAATTTTCAAAGTCAAGTAATCTTAATCTTAACTAAAGCATATTGTATTTAATATAATTGTAAATCTTATTTTACGATAAATATAACTCTATAAAATATATCGGACTGATACGCTAAGACCCAAAGTGTCAAAGAGAAAAATAGCGGCCTAAGTGACGGAATTCATACTTGAATAGAAATCAATGATGTAGGGTATAGGATTTGACACTAACATAAGGAATTAATACTCGATTTGGTCCTTTAAATATGATTTTACCACTTTAATCCTCAACTTTCAAACAGACTATTTAAAAATCTCATAAAAATCAGTGACTCTTATTAAGCAACTTAGTAAATAAGGTATTGCTATAATGCGTTTGAAATTTCAATTCATAGTAAGAAAGCAACGTTGCATCATGCATGTGTCTGTCATGGAGATTTTCAAATTGCGTGTTGAGTTTGATGGAATTTGTATTTAATGGATGGTTAAATGCACTTATCCACTAGGCCAAATGGTCATTTCCTCCTCCAGATATTATATACACAATACTAAAAAAGGGTCATTTTCCACAATCAAATAAATTATGTAGAAATAAGGGAAATGGAAAACTCGAATAAAAATCCTTTTTCTTTTGGAATAATTTAATGAACAATTCCATTCAAAAAATCAGTTTGTGTCATTAGACCACAAGATTATTGTCAAGTTATCACCTTATTAGTCTTACATTTTGTGAATTTTACAATAGTATTTGGAGAATTAGATACCACGATTGTGATAAAATTTAACTACAGAATCCTTTTTTTTTTTTTAAAGAATATCACATTATTGAGAATCAAATAAAGGCATGTATTGTTGTATCATATGAGATTTTTGAGTATATAACGTGAAATAAACGTACCATAATTGCTTTTGGTGTTCAAATTAAAATCCTTTTAAATTTGACAAAGTACTCGTAAACATTGAAATCACTGTATGAAAAACATTATTATACTTATTTTTAAAATATATTTTTCACTCTCTGTTGATGTGACACACACGGATTGAACTAAAAATCTAAGATTTTAATATTTTTTTTTTCTTTCATTTAATGAGATCAAAATATATGTGAAAGTAATATTATCTAAACCTAGTCTAAACATTTTTTATTTTTCCTTTACAAAATTCAAGAATTGGCATCATTCCTTCCATTATCATCATTGATATTTTTATAAATAGGATAAAATACTCATCATCATTAAGGGCACATCTAAGTGAAAGCAAGTGGAACACTTGCCCCCACTCTACTTTTGGAAATTTATTTTATGCTATTTATAGTTAATTCTTTCATACTAATAATAATAGTAAACTAACTTTTATAATAACATTTTCGAGTGAATTCATAAAATTTTAATAATTAATATATATTCTCACTTTGAATGGTTGTAGAATTTTTAACAACTCTGGCCTATTTTATTGGCCTAAAAAATGATTTAATTTTCTCATACACATTTTTTTTGGATTGATCAGATTTTTTCAGTGCGTTAGGACCTCATACGTTGAGACTAATCATATTCTTGTTTGTAGCAAAGGCGGATTCAGAAATTTTGCGAGTGAGACAAAAGATGAAAACAAAAGAGATAGTTTGAAAAATAAATAAGTTTGGACCCCTTAACATTTATTGGGTTAAGGACATAACTTACCATTTTAACTCACATCTTATTTACTTAGATTTGTATATTTTATTTATATCTAAACGTGTACTATACATATAGGAATAGGTAGGGGAGTGGGGGTAACTATCCCCATTACCCCACAGTAGATCTGTCACTGTCTGGTAGGACCTTAAAGACATATAGTTAAGTTGGAAGAGACTCTCGTTATCCCACATTCCATAAGTTCTCATACAAATATTTTTAAAATGATAAATACAATCTATGAATTATAAAAGGTGAATCTTTTAACTTTTTGGACAATTACTTTTTATTATAAAAATATAACTATTTTTAATGTTTAAACTTATAAAAATTAGTAATATTTTATAACATTGATAATAGTAAATATTATATTTTGTGTTAGTAAAGAAAGAAAACAAATGAGAAGACGGCAAGGGCGTTTGGCTATATTTATTTTAGAAGCAGCTTTAATTAAGCAAATTCTGTTGTTTAGTGACAGAGGATAAAAAAAAAAAAAAAAAAAAAAAAAATTTTTTTTAAAAAAAAAAAAAAAAAAAAAAAAGAGATTAAAGACCACAAGACTGCCAAAAATCAGGATTTCAGGATTAAAGTCTAAAGACAACAGTTTGTGCACTTTCCCTTTGTCCCCAACATATATATATTTTTCGAATACTTAGATGTTTGCCCCTGCATATAACATTCTTAAGCCTTAAGCAAATGAACCTTAACTGATGAGTCCAATATGACAAAAAGGTCTACATCGATCGAATCCATACTTCATAAGTTTTCTTCTAGCCGTGTAGATTAAGAAAATACGGAGTACATTTATAACTTCAACTCTTAAGCGGAGATCGATGAAGGATCAAGTCTAGTCCAACATTCTACCTCTTGAAAATATGGTGATGGTATATACATAAATAAAGTTGCTTATTCTTTGTGAGCAAGAGCAGTCACTTGATCCTAACATCAACAAATAATATAATGCTAGTAAAGTAAAAGTTATGAACTTATTTTGAATTAATTGACTAATTAGGTTTTTGAGTCATTTTCATTTTTGGTCCTATTGTTATTGGGGCATTGCCAATTTTAGTCCACTTCATTAATTTTTGTCACATTGTGGCCAGTCTTATTTAGTCCTTACCGCTTTTAGTCCACCGCTAAAATTTTCATCAAATGGCCGTCCTAAACAGGGGTATTTTTTGTCTTTTCATGCTTTGGTTATATCCTTGACTCTTTGCAGTGGTTTTCCTTACGCATTTTCATCCAATGAAGAGGTCCAGCGAAAGCCATGTGAGCCACATTACAAAGCCATGGCTTTCACGGACCTCTTTATTGGATGAAAATGTGTAAGGAAAACTACTGAAAAGGGTTAAGGAGATGATCAAAGCATGAAAAGACCAAAATACTCCTGTTTTGGACGGTTATTTGACAAAAATTTTAACGGTGGACTAAAAGTGACAAGGACTAAATAAGACTGGCCGCAAGGTGACAAAAATTAATGAAGTGGACTAAAATTGGCAATGCCCTAATAACAATAGGACCAGAAATGGAAATGACTCTAAAATTTTCAATTAACATATTATCTGTATGTAGTTAACATATTATGTACTTTTAATTTATTTATAAATACATAATATGTTAACTATAGACACACATAATCTAAATATTATTTTGGATTAAGATTTACATTCCGTATGAATTATACAAGTAGTATAATTTGTCGAAACTTATCTAATAATGTGAAAGTGAATGTTAAACGATAAGTTTATAAGTGACTTTTTTTTTTTCTTTTGAATTATTGCCCTCCATTTTTTGATGTAGTGTTGACTTGGTTTACGTGTATTTCATTGGGCGCCGTTTATGGCACTCCATTTGGAAGAAGACATATAAAATACGGAGTATATATTAGGGAGTAATTCAAATTGGAAAGCGACCTGCCGACCTTCATGTGCACCCATATTGCTGATTTGGTCATGTGTTACCCTTTGCACTAACCTCAATGGATCTTTTCGCTCCATCCCACAATTTTCAAGATAATATAATGGCCAGATGATGAAGTTGTCTTGTGAATTGTGATATCAATTAATAAAAGATTAAAAAAAGTAAATCAACAGATTAATAGGACATAATTGAACTCAAAATTTTGTAGTTGTCAAATTTATCATATTAACTAAGTATAGGTTGAAGATATATTTAGTCATAAACTCAATATCCTTATTTCTTTGTTTTAATTAGCACTATCAACTGCAAACTTTTGTTTTTCCTTCTTCTATCAAGATTTTTACACATAAATATTGTATAATTTAATGTAAATTACGACATATAATTGGTTCCACTATAATTTGATAAGAATATAAACTTTCAATTAAATTTATTACTAACATCCATTTGTAGGGAAAGAGAATTAAAACTACTATTTTTAGCAACAAGTCAAATGGAATCAAATGCTATATACCTTTTATTTTGGAAAAAAAGGGCGAATCTCTTTTATATTGTTGAATAATTAAAATTATCTTTAAAAAATGGCTAAATGAGTGGAATGTGATTGTCGTATCACATCACTTTGGTCAAATTCGTTGTACATGATCTTTTTATTGGGATAATTACCTTTCATGTGGGTTATTACAAAGGGACAATTCTACATGTACTCACAATTTGTACTCTCATTTTATACTCCATATAATTTGGTATGCTTTGATTGCTCAATTTAGTAGAGGACCATGATGTTTATCCATTCATTTTTTTTCTTCCTCCAATCAAATTAAACACAAGTGTGAGTAAAATTTGGAAGTAAGGTTTTTAGAGTACATCAAGTATTTTTCATTACAAAGGAGCACATTTCCATTGTTATATAGCTTACCGGGCATTGATTTAATGGATAAGAAACCTCATTTAAATTTTATTTCTAACAATAGGGTGAGGGTGGTAAAATATTGTTATCCATAACGAAATTTTTTTTGTGCACCTTTAGAGTTAAATTTATGCACATTCAGCTGGAAAGTGATTCATAACTTTAAATTTATGCACCTAGAGTTTGGAAGTTGTTATTTATAAGGAAAAAATGCGCACTTTAAGAGTTAAATTCATGTACCTTACGTTTTAAACTTATGCACCTGGAAGCCAACAAGTCTTATTCATAAAGAAAAAAAGTTGTGCAAGTTTGAAAGTTGTTATTGCCCAACAAAAAAATTAAACTTACACACAAAATTACCATAATATCGTCGTATTTTTAAAATTTTTTTCTTGATCATGAACTGTTGATTTTGGTTAAATAATAGCTTAGGTTTCACATTATTTTTTATTGAGAGCCTCGCATTTTTTTTTTGGTTTACAAGAAAAAAAAAAAAAGGAGGGGGTGGGGGGGTGGGGGTAGCAATTTCATTTATGATTCAGAGTACAAGAGCAACCTTGTACTTGCCAAAAATTACAGATTAGTCCTTAAAAGATGTTGAGGTTTTGAGTTTCGAGCTTCCTTTGACCGTTAGAAATGGACATGGTTTTTACACCTTAGTCCCAACGTTTCTGCCCTTTTCAAAATCTAATCTCACGCGCTTCCGCCACTTTCCCAGTTCCCATCCCCTTCTTCTCTCCGCCCTAAAACCACCCAAAACCTCTGAAATACCACTACCCTATACCGCCATTGCTAGATCTCTGCAAATGCTACAATGAGTAACCGCCAACGCCCCCCGCCGCCGGCGCAGCAAAGACAGCAGCGACCTCATCCTCTCGGAGAGGATGAGCAGCCCTACAATATCATTCCGATCCACAATCTCTTGGCGGACCACCCGTCTCTCCGCTTCCCGGAGGTGCGAGCCGCGGCGGCGGCTCTGCGCTCAGTCGGCGAGCTGCGGAAGCCGCCGTTCTGTCCGTGGAGGCCGGAGTATGATCTCCTCGACTGGCTCGCGCTCTTCTTCGGCTTCCAGGCTTCCAGTGTTCGAAACCAGAGGGAGCATCTCGTTCTGCACCTCGCTAATGCTCAGATGCGGCTCACTCCGCCCCCCGACAACATCGATTGTCTCGACCCTGGGGTTCTGCGCCGCTTCCGCCGGCAGCTCCTCAGGAACTATACCTCCTGGTGCTCTTTCCTCGGACTTAAATCTAACGTTTGGCTCTCCGAACGACACAATTCCGCCTCCGATAACCGCCGCGAGCTCCTTTATGTGTCGCTCTACCTACTTATCTGGGGTGAGTCCGCTAATATCCGGTTTGTTCCTGAGTGTATTAGCTATATTTTTCATAACATGGCCATGGAATTGAATAAAATTTTGGAGGATTACATCGATGAGAACACCGGCAGTCCGTTTTTGCCCTCGATTTCGGGTGAGAATGCGTATCTGAATCGAATTGTGAAGCCGATTTATGAGACAATACGAGCTGAGGTTGAGAATAGTAGAAATGGCACTGCTCCACACTCTGCTTGGAGGAACTATGATGATATAAATGAGTATTTCTGGACTAAGAGGTGCTTTGAGAAGTTGAAGTGGCCGATTGATATTGGTAGCACCTTTTTTGTGACCACAGATAAGGGGAAGAAGGTAGGGAAGACAGGGTTTGTGGAGCAGAGATCCTTTTGGAATTTGTTTAGGAGCTTTGATAAGTTGTGGATCATGCTTGCTCTGTTCCTCCAGGCTGCAATTATTGTGGCTTGGGAGGGAAAGGAGTATCCATGGCAAGCTTTGAAGAGTAGAGAGGTGCAAGTGAAGGTTCTGACTGTGTTCTTCACATGGAGTGGGATGAGGTTCTTGCAGTCATTGCTTGATATGGGGATGCAGTATAGACTGGTTTCAAGAGAGACACCATGGCATGGTGTGAGAATGGTGTTGAAGGCCATCGTTTCAGCTGGATGGATTGTGGTTTTTGGTGTGTTCTATGGCAGGATCTGGACCCAGCGGAATAATGATCGGGGTTGGTCAGGCGAGGCTAACAGGAGGGTGGTGAATTTCCTTGAGGTCTCCTTGGTTTTCCTTGCCCCTGAGATTTTGGCTTTAGCCTTCTTTATTCTGCCCTGGGTTCGGAATTTTCTTGAGAACACTAACTGGAAGATATTTCACTTGCTGCTGTGGTGGTTCCAGAGCCGGACATTTGTGGGTCGTGGACTTAGGGAAGGGCTTGTTGATAATATAAAGTATAGCCTGTTCTGGGTGCTTGTGCTTGTTACTAAGTTTACTTTCAGTTACTTTTTACAGATTAAACCAATGATTGCTCCAACAAAGACACTGTTACGTCTTAAGATCGATACATATGAATGGCATCAATTTTTTGGCAACAGCAATAGGTTTGCTGTAGGGTTGCTTTGGCTTCCTGTAGTTCTGATCTACCTTATGGATATACAGATATGGTATGCTATCTACTCTTCCTTTACTGGTGCGGCAGTTGGGTTATTTGACCACTTGGGTGAGATTCGGAATATGCAACAGCTGAGGTTGAGGTTCCAGTTCTTTGCAAGTGCCATTCAGTTCAATCTGATGCCAGAGGAGCAGTTACTGAATACTCATGGAACATTTAAGAGCAGGATCAAGGATGCCATTCACCGCTTGAAACTCAGATACGGATTTGGTCGGCCATTTAAAAAGCTTGAGTCCAGCCAGGTAGAGGCTAACAAATTTGCATTGATATGGAATGAGATAATTTTGACATTTAGAGAAGAAGATATCATCAGTGATCATGAGGTTGAGCTGTTGGAGCTGCCCCAGAACACCTGGGATGTTAGAGTGATACGTTGGCCATGTTTACTGCTTTGCAATGAGCTTTTGCTTGCTCTTAGTCAGGCAAAAGAGTTGGTAGATGCTCCTGACCATTGGCTCTGGTCTAAGATTAGCAAGAGCGAATACAGGCGGTGCGCAGTTATTGAAGCTTATGAATGTACTAGACACTTGTTACTGGAGATTGTCACATTAAATAGTGAGGAACACTCCATTCTCAGCACTTTCTTCCAGCAAATTGATGAATGGGTTAAACTGGAAAAGTTCACAAAATACTACAACCTGACTGCACTTCCCAAAATATGTGACAAATTGACCATTCTTCTCAATCTAAGTCTCAATCCTAAAAGGGACATTGACAAAGTGGTGAATGTTCTACAGGCCCTGTATGAGATTGCAACCCGGGATTTTCTCAAGGAGAAGATGACTGCAGATCAGTTACGAGAGGATGGTCTTGCACCTCGGACTTCTGGGGATAAATTGCTTTTTCAGAATGCAGTTGTGTTTCCTGATCCTAACAATGAGATCTTTTATCGGCAAGCTCGGCGCTTACACACTATTCTTACTTCTCGTGACTCTATGAGTAACATTCCAAGAAATCTTGAGGCAAGACGTCGACTTGCCTTCTTTAGCAACTCTCTTTTTATGAACATGCCACATGCTCCTCATGTTGAGAAAATGAGAGCTTTCAGTGTTTTGACCCCATACTACAATGAAGAAGTGTTGTACAGTAAGGAACAACTTCGAACTGAAAACGAAGATGGTATTTCCATACTCTATTACTTGCAGACGATCTATGCTGATGAGTGGGAGAATTTCTTGGAGCGAATGCGACGAGAAGGAATGACTAATGAGATAAGAGAGTTGTGGACAGAAAGGCTTAAAGATCTTAGGCTTTGGGCATCATACAGAGGCCAGACTCTTGCACGAACAGTGAGAGGAATGATGTATTATTACCGAGCTCTTAACATGCTGGCTTTTTTGGATTCAGCTGCTGAGGTGGACATAAAGGAAGGATCACGCGAGCTTGCTTCTATGAGGCGTAGTGAGGGACCTGATGGTTTGAGCTCAGAAAGGGCACCATCATCTAGAAGTTTGAGCAGAGCTGATAGTTCTGTGAGCTTGTTGTTTAAAGGTCATGAATATGGGACTTCTTTAATGAAATTCACTTATGTGGTTGCCTGTCAGATTTATGGTACTCAGAAGGCCAAAAGGGATCCCCACGCTGAAGACATCTTGAAGCTGATGGAAAACAATGAAGCTCTTCGTGTTGCTTATGTTGATGAGGTTGTAAGAGGAAGGGATGAGAAAGAGTATTATTCTGTGCTAGTGAAGTACGACCAAAAACTGAAGAAGGAAGTGGAGATCTATCGAGTCAAGTTGCCTGGTCCATTGAAGCTTGGGGAGGGAAAGCCTGAAAATCAGAATCATGCTCTTATTTTCACTCGGGGAGATGCAGTCCAGACAATTGATATGAACCAAGATAATTACTTTGAGGAGGCACTGAAAATGAGGAATCTGTTGGAGGAATTCAAGCATTACTATGGAATCCGCAAGCCAAAAATTTTGGGAGTTAGGGAACATATTTTTACTGGTTCAGTCTCATCCCTCGCTTGGTTCATGTCAGCTCAAGAAATGAGTTTTGTCACTCTGGGTCAACGTGTCTTAGCTAACCCTCTGAAAATCCGAATGCACTATGGGCACCCAGATGTGTTTGACAGGTTTTGGTTTTTGACTCGGGGAGGGATTAGCAAAGCATCTAGAGTGATCAACATTAGTGAAGATATTTTTGCCGGCTTTAACTGCACATTGCGAGGTGGGAATGTTACCCACCATGAATACATCCAAGTTGGCAAGGGAAGGGATGTTGGACTGAATCAAATAGCTATGTTTGAAGCCAAGGTTGCCAGTGGGAATGGCGAGCAAGTTCTGAGTAGGGATGTCTATAGGTTGGGCCATAGGCTTGACTTCTTCAGAATGCTCTCATTTTTTTATACAACTGTTGGGTTTTATTTCAACACAATGATGATTGTTCTTACAGTTTTTGCATTCTTATGGGGAAGACTCTACCTGGCTCTTAGCGGGCTTGAGGACTCTATTGCTGACAGTGGTACCAATGACAACAAAGCACTCGGTACAATTTTGAACCAACAGTTCATCATTCAGCTGGGTCTATTCACTGCTTTACCAATGATTGTGGAGAATTCTCTTGAGCATGGTTTTCTTACTTCTATTTGGGAATTTATAACAATGCAACTCCAACTTTCTTCTGTATTTTACACTTTCTCAATGGGAACGCGTGCCCACTATTTTGGCCGAACTATTCTTCATGGTGGTGCCAAGTACCGGGCAACTGGACGTGGCTTTGTGGTACAACACAAGGGTTTTGCTGAAAATTATAGGCTTTATGCTCGTAGCCACTTTACCAAGGCAATTGAACTTGGGCTCATACTTACAATATATGCCTCATACAGCCCTGTAGCTACCAGAACTTTTACATACATAGCATTGACCATCTCAAGTTGGTTCTTGGTGGTGTCATGGATCTTGGCGCCCTTTGTGTTTAATCCTTCTGGATTTGATTGGTTGAAGACAGTGTATGATTTTGATGAGTTTATGAGCTGGATATGGTACCGGGGTGGTGTTTTTGCAAAAGCTGAACAAAGTTGGGAAAAATGGTGGGATGAAGAACAGGATCATTTAAGGACAACTGGGCTTTGGGGGAAGATACTGGAAATAATTTTAGACCTCCGTTTCTTCTTTTTCCAGTATGGAATTGTTTATCAGCTAGGCATTGCTGCTGACAGCAAGAGCATTGCAGTTTACTTGCTTTCCTGGATTTATGTGGTGGTAGCTCTTGGGATTTACACCATTATAGCTTATGCTCGGGATAAGTATGCTGCAAAGGAGCACATATATTATCGCCTGGTTCAGTTCCTAGTTATAATTCTTTTCATAATTCTGATAATTGCACTGCTCCAGTTCACAGATTTCAAATTTATCGATCTATTCACTAGCCTGCTGGCTTTTGTTCCCACTGGTTGGGGTCTCCTCTCATTTGCGCAAGTGCTACGTCCCCTTTTGCAAAACACTTTTATCTGGGGGACAGTTGTTGCTGTGGCTCGACTGTATGAAATCATGATTGGAGTGATTGTCTTGATACCCGTGGCACTATTATCCTGGTTGCCTGGATTCCAACCCATGCAGACAAGGATCCTATTCAATGATGCTTTCAGTAGAGGCCTGCGGATATTCCAGATTGTGACCGGGGCAAAAAAAACAAAGCGTGATGTCTGATTGAGGTATAATGTGAACTTTTTCCCATTCGTTACTCGATTTACTTGTTTTTGTAGACCTTGTCAAAGTCAAACACTCTTTAGGTCTAGCACAAGCTGTATATATCCACCATGTGGAATGCTTTCTATGTTCTGCTAAAAAAACATTTCTCTTCTGCGTTTATTTTTTATTTAATTTTTCCTGTTTAGACTTCTGAAAGCTGGCTTACCATACATTCTTTGGTCCAATATACATCCTGTTCAAATATCCTTTTTTTTTTTTTTTTTTTTTGAGTTATTCTTGTTCCGAAAGTTTACCCTACAAAGTACATCTATGTCATTAGATTTCTTTTTCTTTATTGCCATTATTATTTTCATTATTTATGTTTCTTTTAAATATTTAAATCTATTCCTTACTTCCCTTGATTGCTGAAAGTGTTTTCTTCTCTAACCACAATTCTTTTTGTCTCTATATTCAATAGACTCCCAATACGTGAAAGGATTGCTCTGTGGACTAATGGACTACCACCCTCCAGTACATGTTCTGATAACAATCAAGGTGTGATATGAACAGCCTTTTATTTATTATTGTTTTTTACAATTAAACTAAACTTATTTTCACTCAAACTTGTCGGTGCAAAATCAAAGTGTGCTGGGTATTTAATTGCGGTGTATCTATTAGCTTGAGGGATAGTACATTAAAAATAAAGTAAAAACAAAAAAAAAATTGGCTCTTTCTGCACAAGCAATACCATTATCGCAATGTGTGCCTGACACCTTGAGGGCTAACTTTTATATGGCGTTTTGGATTTTCCTTTTGTTCATAGGAAAGAGAATTCAGTTATTTAAAAGTTTCCTGTTTCAACCCGGTTTTAAGATTGCTCTATGGTGAATGCAGGCTTTGGGTATGCTCGAGGAAGTAGATACAGTACAAAACAAAGAGGCTAGATTACATTTTCCATTTTGTAGAGGCTTTACCATAGAGGCGAATAGATATTCTGCTGCAATCAACCAATTACCAGTCCGGTTTTGTTTATGGAATGAGGAGGGGGGAGGGCGTTTCATCTGACCTTCCCGCCTTCGTCTTCTCTGACCACTGTAATTATTATTCGATGTGTAATAGCTTTTGTGTAAACCCCAGTTTTTGTGTGGTATAGCTCTTCATTTCAACATTGGTTTGGTCTCTGAGTGAACATAGTATGCCATCTTGTTGTTCATTGTTTCTTCAGAAATCCTACTGTGAATGTTG
This sequence comes from Ipomoea triloba, assembly GCF_003576645.1. Lineage (NCBI taxonomy): Eukaryota > Viridiplantae > Streptophyta > Magnoliopsida > Solanales > Convolvulaceae > Ipomoea > Ipomoea triloba. The sequence goes on along the minus strand of NC_044926.1, from coordinate 2,465,217 downwards.
TCTCATTATCCATTTGTTGGCAGTTCAATTATTTGTCTTGTGTGGTCCTTCTGCCTCACATCTTCTCACTTGTGTAGTTGTTTTGCCCCTTCTGAGTTGACTTTAATTTCCACCATTTGTACATCCATCTTGACATGACAGACTCGAATAATATCCTCATTTGATATTATTTATCGAGTATTTATTATTTATTTTTTTATTTTTTATTTCACGATTTCAAAATATCCTCATTTGATATTATTATGAAGCAAAGAAAAACTATATTTGTCTGCATAGTCAGTTCGATTTGTTTTTGAATAGTAAACTGTGATTTATATTTGTCTGCATGGACCCGTCAAACATCACTATAATGTGTTAGTATCTATCATTTCACATTATGTGATATTATTGGATTGTATATATACAAGGAGCACTGTAGTGTATAGTAAAATTATTGAATGCACGAAACCTTTCATTTTCTAAGTTTTAGTGGATTAGGTATTAATATTATAAATCCTGATCTTAAAATTTTATTTTTATTGTATTTAATTGTGGCATGTTACCAGGCCATTCTCCTTCTGGTCGCTGAGTTGTTCTTCATTCCTTTTCAAACATGGCCATGTCGCTGCCATGTGCAAGCTTGCAAGGATTAACTAATTCAATATTTTAACAAGGATTTACAATTTCCACCTCTTTTGATTTATAACCAATTACACTAAAAAAATAATAATTGTGTAATGAACTCGATCAAAAACAACATTGATATAACTCGAATTCAAATTCTATAATAAACGAGTGTTGACATAAAAATTGAATTTTTATAATCATTAAAATTTCTTTAAACAAGAATTTTGCTCCACTCAGTTGGGTACAAGATGAAATTTAAGAAGAAAGACCAGAAATCGAATTTTCAATGTAATTCTTATCAAGAATTAAATAATGATTTGAACATCTGCATCAACTCCCACGTCGATTCTGCAGTGTTCACGTTGGGCCAGCTGAAGATGATTTTATATTTCTGGCCTAAATGATTGTTGTTTGGCATTACTTGCTGCTGATAAGCACTGCAGCTACTTTGTTTCCTAGCTGGGGAAGAAACCGTTGAGTTTCAGAGTTGAGAGGAAGATGGAGGCGGCTCTGCTGGGTGAAGAGGGCGGCGGTTCCACTGCACGTTGGCTCTACCGGAGAGGCGGCTTCAATCGTCGCTCCGATGCTATTGTGTACGGCTCGGCTTACCAGAAGGCCGCTGCTCTTGTTGATCTTGTACGTTCGTTTCGTCTATTCTCCCTAAGCTCTACTCTTTTTGTTGCTTTTTGAGCTTCTTTGGAAGGTCGTCTCTGGATTTTGAAATTCTGCAAGGAAGAGAACAGTTTGTGAAGTGAATTTTGCTTCTTTTTTTTTTTTTTGTAAGTAACTAGGAAATGGGTAGATGGTAGAGTTATGAACTTGAAGATCATGCTGGTGGGTGGTGAAAGTAAAGTAAAGTAAAGTCGACTTCTATTCATATTCAGCTATGCTTGCCCAAAAGGCAAAATTCCCTCGCCCCACACCCCGGTTCGACAGAATAGTAGAGTGGTAAATCAGGCCTCACCACATTAGGTGTAACTGCCACATTGTCACCCCAATTCGACATAATAGTAGAGGGTAAATCACATCTCACCACATTAGGTGTAACTGCCACACTGTGGCTATAGCCTATCGGGCTTGATCTTGTGTCCTTGCTCACAATTTAGGTGTCTCAGCTGGAGTTCTGCCCACCACATTGGGTGTAAGTGTGTAACTCCCACACTTCGACAGGCTTGATCATGTGTCCTTACCTACAATCTATCGACCAGAAATGGCAGGCCATATTCAGCTATGGTGAAAGTAGTAAAACATGAAAATAGATCAAACTGGTAGTTTGGTACAGTGTGTGTTTATCATTCCTAAGGCTTGACTAGTTAAGCTAAAAATGGTACTTCCTTCCTGAGAAGTTTGCAAATGGGTAAATGTTAATAAAGTTGAAGATTATGCTGGTGAATAAAACATTGATCTTTCTTTCCAGGCTGAAGATGGAGTTGGTATACCTGAGGAAATTCTTGAGCAACCAAACTTTTCAAGTTCTGCAAAGCTATACTTCATTTTTACAAATTTTGATTTACTGTGGTCCCTAAATTATTTCGCTTTAATTGTCTTGAACTTCCTCGAGGTATGTACAGTTTCTTATCTGGTTCTTTATCTTCATCTGTTGCATGCAAAAAAACAAGGACTTCCTGGAACTCTGTTTATTGTTTGAGTGCAAGTTTCTTGACTTATCTATGTTGTTGTTGACTTAATTCCAGAAACCGTTGTGGTGTTCCAAGCAGTCGTCGCATTCTTGTAGTGACAGAGAGTACTACTTTCTAGGGCAGCTGCCATACTTGACAGGCACCGAATCACTCATATATGAGGTCAGGTTCAAATAAATGGCCGATATATTTTCAATTTTGAATCTTGAATTTATTTCACTGATTTGTAGAGAGCTAAAGGTAATATAGGTGGAAGGGTAATTATGCTGGCTTTAGATTAGATTTGCTATTATTATCGAGTAACTCAGATACTAAATAAGAGTTGTTTACTTAGATGAGAAAATTTATCTAACATTACAAATCATTTACTTTTTTCATAATATTGGTTACCTTATATTATATTAGAAAATTTTTAACTGGGAATTGGCTTTGCTTTAACTGATCTCTCTCTCTTTCTCTCTTTTAACCTTCGCAGGTTGTTACTCTTGTAATTCTCATGACACATGTTTTGTATCCAATATCATATGAAGGTTTCCAGATCTACTGGAAAAATGTCTTCAATAGGCTGAAGGTAGCCAGTTCTACTATTAAATCCTTTTTTGCTTGGGGCTTATTCTAGTGTTGTGATAATATTTCAATTTCTATATCTATTTTCCCCTCAATCTTAGGTCATATTGTTGTTAGTTCTTATTGCGGATCTGGTGGCATACGTTTTGGCTCTAGCTGGAGTATATTATCTTCCATTCAGAGTTGCACCGTATCTCCGGGTTGCATTTTTCATTTTAAATATCAGGTATGATCTGTAAGACATTGATGTCGAATGTGCCAAGTTTCATCGCAATTGGCGATTATATGCTGCCAAAATAGCAGACCAATATAATGGTCTATTAGTATATGTTAAAGAGTCCCACATTGAAAAATAAGAGAAAAGCATACGGGTTTTTCTAAGGCCATAGGTTAGACTAATTAATTGATTGAATTCAATGTTTTATTGTGTTAATTGCGGTCTAGTATGATTTCCATATTGGCTAACTAGTCTGATTCTTAAATTTATTTTTGTTGAATCTAGGGAGTTGAGGGACAGCATCTACATCCTTGCTGGAATGTCTCTTACCTATCTGAATGTCATGGTTCGTCTACATATAAACCATTCCAATCAATAATTTGATGTTCCACATCGAACATAGTAAAAAACTCGAAACCCATAAGTTTCAGCTAATTACAATTCACGTAAATACTTGCGTTACAATTTATACTTAGTTGAGTTGATTTTTCACCTAGAGCATCTTAAACTTGTTTGTTGCACTCAAAGACCAATTGATTCTTTTTCTCCATTTACGCTTTCTTCAAGCTCTCTGCCCTCTACTTTGCAGGTTCTGTCACTTCTGTTTCTTCTGTTCTCTAGCTGGTTAGGATTTGTCATCTTTGAGGACACCCTGCAGGGGAAGACTGTATTTACTTCATACGGCAAAACATTGTATCAAATGTTTATTTTATTTACTACATCTAATAACCCCGATGTGTGGATTGCTGCATACAAGTAAGTTGCCTTAGCAATTTTGCACAAATATAACTAGTAATTTTCCATTGTTGCAAGCTTTGGAGTAGCCAATTATTTACTTTCACACTGAAATTTCTCTGCTATTTTGTCTGTTTTAGGGAGTCACGATGGTATTGCCTGTTTTTTGTTCTATACGTGCTATTGGGTGTGTACTTTGTCACCAATTTGATACTTGCTGTTGTATATGATTCCTTCAAGTGTGAGGTATAAACTTCGTTACGTTCCTCTCCTGTGCCAATTGCCTTGCAAGCATTTAATTTCTCACTGTTCGCTATATACTGGTTAAGTGTGTATCTACTGTATTCCTCCAACTTTGTTCTGTTTTCTGGATTATGTTTTACCTGTGTGTATAATGTATATATATATCTTCCTTCTTTGTCGTAGCTTGTGAAACAAGTGGCTCATAAGGATCGCGCGAGGCTGAGGATATTGGAGAAAGCATTTAGTTTGATTGATCAAGATGTGAGTGGTTGGTTGCTCATTTAGTGTTTTTTTTTTTTTTTTTTTTCCTTCATATACATGATATCAACCTAGGGGATTTTGCATAACTATTTAGTGATAAATTTCACTAAATGTACTAATAGCGGGATATTGTGACTAACACATTTCAATCTTCTGTTGGTAATCGGTTACCAAGAAAGTGAATTCTATGGTACTCATACTTTTTTTCTTTTTTATTCGGGACCTAGAACTCTGGATTTCTCAACAAAAAACAATGTATCAGTCTTTTTGAGGAACTGAACAATTACAGGTATGCTCATCCTTCTATGCATCCTTACAGGAACTGAATCATTCATTCCAACTATCAAATTAATGAACTCGTATATGCTTGTATAGTTGTATCAATGGAAAAACAACAGTTTTTTCCATTTATTCTAGCTATTTGATTTTAACAGTGAAGAATGATACCCTAGCTAATTTGAATATCTTTATTCTCATTTTTCACGTTAAGAATTCCATAAGTTTATTATTTAGATTTAGCTACACTTGTTTTCCATATCTTTAATGCACGTACTGTACTTCTTGTTGCATGAATATTATGGGTTTCAGCATGCTATCTTTTCTAATGTCTTCAGGACATTGCCACAAATATCGAGAGAGGATTTTGAGCTAATATTTGATGAGTTGGATGATACCCGTGACTTCAAGGTGCCAACATTTGTTATTACTATTATTGTTGTTGTTGTTGTTATTTTTTCAAGGTGCCAAAACTCGAGAGTCGATGAAATTACACCAAACTTATTTTCTTTGAATGAGTGTCTGACATATGACATTGTTTCTTTGTTGGCAATTGTGTTTCAATCTTGCAATTCATAACTCTTCTCTGCAGATTGATTTGGATGAATTTTCAGATCTAACCAAAGCGATTGCACTAAAATTTCAGAAGGAGGATTCTGTGAGTTGGACTTTTGAGGCTAACAAATGATATTGAAAGCCTTTTATGTTGCTAAACTGAGAATCTTTTTTTTTTTTTACCCTCTAACTTATTTGCCTTTCACTTTGTGTTACAGCTACCATGTTTTGAGAGATATTCGAATATCTACCATTCACCGGCATCAGAGAAGTTGCGGGACTTTGTAAGAAGCTCTAAGTTCGAATACACAATAGTGTTCATTCTCGTCATCAATTTTGTTGCTGTTGTGATTGAGAGCACGGTATGAGCCAACCCATATACATTTAAAGCCTGAAGTTTGATAACACATGCATCACATTTCTATGTTTCGTATACATTTTAGCTCGATATAGCAGACAGTTCAGCTCAAACCTTTTGGCAGAAGATAGAGTTTGTCTTTGGTAAGGCCTGTTTTCTCGTTGTTAAGACTGCCTCGTTACTTGCAGCATATTGTCACGTTATAGCTGTGAATTGAAGTAACAAAAATACGTTTTACTTTGAAGGGCTCATGACTTGCTATATTTTGCCCGACAGGCTGGCTCTACGTGGTTGAGATGGCTTTAAAAATCTACACATACGGGTTTGAGAACTATTGGAGGATTGGCCAAAACCGCTTTGATTTCGTTATCACTTGGGTGATAGGTAGGTTAAGGCTTTCCTTAGAAAAAAAAATATATATCTTCCTCGGGATTGTGTTTACTTGAATTATGAAGTGGCCTGGATCGGTATACTATTCAGTAAATTGTCACAATGGTACTGGTTTAAGCATCATTCTTTCGGTTCATATTTTTCTTCAAAATTGCTGGTTTTACTTATATGGAACGTTGCCATTGCATTGCCGTTATGCAGTTATAGGAGAAACGGCTACTTTTGCTGCTCCCAATGGGCTGACCTTTCTATCAAACGGAGAATGGTAGAGATATTTTAACTTCACATTTTTCTGTTCTTGAAGTTACCATTTACCGTTCAATGACAACTTGATCTACTTAGTAGTCAAAACCCATTTAGAACCATATGCTCTAAAACAAGTAAAAGTTGAAAATCTCGTTAAACATCAATCATTTGTCTTTAAATGCTTGTAATACCGGCAAGGTAACTTTTAAGGCTGCTGTCTTCGTGTTTTTTGCAGGATCCGGTATCTTCTTATTGCAAGAATGTTACGGCTAATTAGGCTCTTGTTGCAAGTTCGAAGCTATCGTGCCTTTGTTGCCACGTTTTTGACTCTCGTACCAAGCCTTATGCCATACTTGGGGACAGTATTCTGTATTTTATGCATCTATTGCTCTCTTGGCTTGCAGGTATACTTCTTTGTACCCATAACTGGCAACTCGTTTATAGTCCCAACATTTAACTTGTTCTTACATAAAAACTTATAATTTTTCTCCCCGAAAAACGGTTTCTCCCTCTTTAATCATTCTGTTAGGTATATCCTGAAAGTTTGAGTTATCTGCAGATCTTTGGAGGGCTTGTCAATTCTGGGAATTCCAAATTGAAGGAAACTGATCTTGCTGATAGCGAGTATCCTTTTTGTCAATTGCGAAGTCCTTAACTGCATATCGTGTCAATTCTGGAGTGGTATACATTACTCGGGCTGGACAAAACACACACACACACACACCTCTTTCTCTCTTCACGCACTTCCATTTCTCTTTTCAGTATTTATTATGCTCGAGACCTTCATGTCCCGTCATTAGCTTTGTTTACTTGACACAAGAAGCTACTTGCTTTTCAACTTCAACGACTACCCAAATGGAATGGTGACTCTTTTCAATTTATTGGTGATGGGAAACTGGCAACTTTGGATGCAGGTACCGTAGTTTTGGCGATCTTCCCTTCTCTTTCATCTGTTTAACAAAGTATACTAACGTTTCTCATCACGCATAAGGATTTTAAGGCGACGTTTATGATCACCCTATCCTTTCCTAGCATAAATGTGGTTCGAATTGCTGCTAATATGCAGTTTGTCTTTCAGAGTTACATAGATTTAACCGGGACTTGGTGGACTTGCATCTACTTTATCAGCTTTTATGTCATATCTGTATTGTGGCTATTGAATTTGGTAAGTTCCATATACTTTCTGTGAACCTAATAGTCCATGAAAGTTGCATAATCTTACACCAGATAGATGGCTGATAAGAAAAATCAGACGGTCAAGAGGAACTGTCGTTTTTGCACGAGTATTTTACGTATGCATGCAAATCGTTCAGCAAAATAACAATTCGTTTCGGAATGATTTAATTTCAGATCATAGCGTTCGTCTTGGAGGCATTCCAAGTTGAGATGGAGCTGGAAACTGCAGCAATGTCTGAGGATGGAGAAGAAAGGGTTAGTATCAAACAACCTTGAACAGCTTTTTTAGAATCTCAAGCTTGTTTAAGTAGAAGTAGACTATTTCATCATGCCTGCATGGACAGCTCAGTTAGTTCCTGGGTGATAGATTACAGGCAAAGATACAAGATTGAGTTCTGGCAGTCACAGTTGAAAGTTACACTGAATATGGGCACTAGACATGGGCCTTCTCACATAATGAGATGCTGAGTCACTGTGATTTATCCCTACTATTATGTCGGATTAGGATGTTAGGGCCCGTGGGCAAGGGAGTTATTTTGCCTTTGTGGGCAAGACTAGTTCATCATGAAAAAAACATCTCAAATCTTTCATCTGCATCATGAAATGTTGATTTCTAAATCAAAGTTGATATTGTCTTTGTTTCCAAAATTTCAGGAAGAAACAGGAAAGCGCCGGCCACGCACGGTTGGGTATGCGTATGCCTGTCTCATACTTTTTAACCAAGTCAAACAGCTAATAGTGATCAAATAAATTAAAATTGACTGATAAACTAACTATTTTATGGGCCGTTAACTTTGTTACTTTGTGTTGTTACAGAGCAAAGACACGAAGTCAGCGAGTGGATGCGCTACTCCACCATATGCTCAGCTCTGAGCTAACGGAAAGCTCCACCTCATAAGAGGTCTCCAGATTAATTTGTGGCATTACATACGACGACAATAGTGTCAAGACAATATAATCTTTACCAAAAGTAATGTTTTTTTTTTGGGTGTTACAGCTTTGTCATTGCTTCAAGAATACGAAAGGGATAAACCAAACGTCAATCATCTTATTTTCTGATGTAAATTTGTCAATATGATTTTTTTAATAAATAAATAAATGTTTGGTGGTAAGTAATTTTCATATGTAAACCTAAAAATATAATAAAAAACAGTTTTTTTTTTGGTAAATATTACGAACTTATATCTGTATCTTGTTGAGTCTCGACTAAGTTTTATTTGAGCGATATACTTGATTTTATGTTTAAAGCTTAAACAACCTAGATTCCTTTCACACTATTTTGGTATTAAAAGGTCTATTGTTTTTGTTTTTGTTTTTATTTTCTTTTTAATTTTATTTTTTTGCATGTAGCATCCAATTTCTAATATCTACATTAGTGTTAGACTAATCGAATTTGAATTAGGTCATGCTTGTAAAATTTGACTTAAAAAAAATGCACATATATGCAGTGTCGTAAAAATTGATATAGTCGGCCGCCTAGGTGTTAGGCGCTACTATGCGGAGGCGATTTTAGCTCTAGGCAGCTTTGGGCGTCTAACTCAGCTGAGTCAATGCCCAACTCTACCAAGTCGGCGCTCAACTCAGCTAACTGGTTTTTTTTTTACTTGCTCGGTTGCTCCTCTTCTATATTCTTCTAGTTACGTACTCAACTAACCATCTAACATATGCAGTTGGCTAGTTTGAGAATTATAATAGTCTAACAACTCTCAGTCCTAAGTAAAAAAAAAAAAAAGTGGATGCGATATACTCAGATTACTTGGCAGACTAGGCGGCACCTAGGTGTCCTGGGCGCCCGATTAGCGCTTTTTGCAACATTGTCTATAGCTATACAAGATCATTTTGATATAAAAAACACATTGTAATTTACTATTGTTACTTCAATATTTTCAAAATTTTCATGTTGTTACAATTTTCCGTTCATCAAAGGTAACTCCAAAAGTGATTAAGTGAGTAACACATAATTTTTGTAATGATCACGAATTTAATTTTTATCGATTTTGTTTTTTATTAAACTTGTAACACAATCTTATTAGTGGTATGATTTGCGGGCTTGTGTTTTATTACACAAAACAAAGGTAGTAATCGTGATTGGTGAATCTTGACTTCCTCCATGAATGATTGCAACCATTGGTCGACACTCGCACGAAATCCGCCATGATTGTTGTTCACATCGTTGCCGGTTTCGCAATATGTGGCGCAGATTTTCCTGCTTTTGTCGGCTCAAACAAAATAAATAATTGACTAGTCAAATCATAAATTAAACAATTTTGGCTTAGATTCTAAATCCCATTTTTCTTCTGTCCGAAAGGCAAAAGCTTGTGAGTGTTGACAAATCCCCAGCCAAATTCGTTGAAAAGTGATTAATTAATATATTAACCTTTTAAACATGAATGCGAGAAAATAAATGCTTGATATATTAACGTTAAGGTCTCTTTTGGTTTCAGCTCACACAGATATATACTTATACGTTGGTTTTTTAGTTGAGGCCTTTAAGGCTATTATGTCCTCTTTTCTTTCATGTTCAGTACATTACATTCCTAGAATTAGTAATACTAGGGCTCACATCTTAGCTTCTACGGCTACCTCTCATGAAGTTCCGTTGTATTGGGAGTCTGTCCTTCCAAACTCTATTGCACATTTGTTTTAATCTACCAAGTTTTGATTTGGCTTTCAAAAAATAATAATTATGTTCTTAAAATAAGTTTATGGGTCACATGGATGAGATCAATATTTGTAAAACGAGTCGGGTTAAAATGAAATGTAATACTTTATTCATGATTTAGTATTGCATTTGATAGTATAAACATTAAATTTTCTCTTTACCCAACCTGTCGGATAAATTACAAAAAGTTATCATGCATTGCACATTAAGTGCTTTAGAAAATCAAAAATGAAAGAAATTATGAAATTGCAATATAATGTAAGTAATAATTACAACTAATAATTGAAATGTGATTAATGATTATTATAATATGTTCATTTATATTAAACATAGTAGTTTTCAAAAAAAAAAATATTAAACATAGTAACTTTATATTTATAAATCTATATTAGCTATGTTTTATACTCCGTATCTTTTTTACATCACAATGTATAACTTTACAAGCATAGAAACACAAAGACACAATTCATTAGTATCAAAATGTATAATTTCGCAAGCATAGAATCATGTATGAATTTACTCTGATACGTTTTAATTAGACAAAATTATATACTATAATGCATGCATAATTTGAACTTGAATTCGTGACCTATACAGTATGCTTCACCTCATCACATTTTTTCAATGATGAGGAAATTTGTAACCGCTATTAAATGACGTATACTAAATATTATTGTTCTAATATAACAACTCGTAAACCACCACACCGGGCATGAATCCCACATTTTTAAATTAATGTTTTCTTGTGTGATATTATATTCACACTCGAGTCTTTGTTGTTACTCGCACTCAAACCCCTATTGAGTGTAGAAAAAACGTTATTTACAATCTTTTGACGTGAACGCTAAAATGGATGAATACTAGAGCGTCATTATAAGAACCGCTGAACCAGAAATGGAAACCTACAGTTATGACTTATGTGATACAGCGAATCAGCGATACCCAATAATGTTATCTGCATATATATACACGTGAAGTGGGTGGGCTGTGCCGTTTTGGCGCTGCACTTTGTTGGTTACAACAAAAATTCTTTCAAGAACAGAGAAATCGCGATTGCAGATCCAACTACCGCGACGTGTATTCTTTCGCACTTTTTTCATCTTCTACTATTAATTGTGGGATTTCACCTGCTTTCCTGATTGGGTTGCACGTTAGGTATACTTTTTCTGCTTTTCTCAGAGTTTTTTTCCCTTTTTTTTTGGCCTTCTATAAGTTCTAACTCTTGATCTTCATTCCTATAATCCTATCCATCCATTTCTCGATTCTTTCCCTTCACAAGAAGGCACAGACACACCAATGTACCCCTACCCCACTTCTAAGATCAGCAAAGCCGTATCGAGTTTGATGTCGGTGCTTGGTTTTTGAGGTTCCATTGAGGGTTGGATTCTATTCAAGCTGGAACAGTGTACAATTTGGAGGAAGGAGATCTGGGTGTCCTTCAAAATCTGTTTTTTTCATCTGGGATTCTTACATTTTAGGAAGATAAAGAGACCCGGTGTAAAAAGACTCAGTCTTGGTAATCTATCTGGATCAGTTTTTTTGTTTTTGTTTTGAAAGCATCAGTTTCTTTGATTTGGTGCTCTAAAGTTACCATCTTGGTACCTATGGTTGCCACATGTCAATTTTATGGTTAAATCACGGAGAAGCAAAATGCTAGCAAGAAATGGGATGTTTTACCCCATTATTGTGTTTGCAGCATTTCTTGCTTTTATATACTTGACTTTTGGGGATTTGTGGGTGAGTTCTCCTGAAGAGACTTTAAAATTGAGTTTTGTGGAGAGGAATGGGACTCAGTTCTATGCTGATGGCCAAGTGTTCTATGTTAATGGGTGGAATTCTTACTGGTTTATGGAGCATGCTGTGGATGTGGGTAGAAGACCAAGGGTTAGGACCATGCTTCAAGCTGCTGCTAAGATGGGTCTGACTGTGTGCAGAACTTGGGCCTTCAATGATGGTGCTTACAATGCTCTGCAGATTTCTCCTGGCAAATTTGATGAAAGAGTGTTTAGGGTAAGAGGATTTGCTTTCAATATTCCTTCCTGTTATTATTATGTCTTTCAGTTTAATACTCTAACCAGTTCTTAGGAATTATAGCCTGCACGAGTAGTTCAGTTTGTTCTTGGGTGACAGAATGTGGGCATGACACAGAATTGAGCCCCGAGAGTCACACTCAATTTGGTGGGCTCATTGTTGACTGGTTCTCTCACCTATTGGGCTGCTGAGTTACCAATTTGCCGACAGGCCGGGGTGTGGGGGCCCGGAGCGAGGGATTTTCCCTTTTGTGGGCAAGTTCTTAGGAATTGTGATATTTAATAATTATCATGCTTATCTTGTCCTTTGAATAACTTCCAAGTCCTATGTAGCTAACTTGAGGAGTTGAGGGTTATTAACATGAAGTGTAAAGCTAATTTCTCATCCCTCCAATTTCTGTTCATCCTCAAAACACCAAGCTGCCAGCTTCTCTTACCAAAATGTTCTCAGATAGATAACATATTCCAGAAATGTTGTCCCGGATTATATGCATTTCAGAGAAGCTTCACAAGTTTTATACATTACGTACTATTTGTTTTCCACTACTTGAACTTTTCACTTACTGCACACATGACTAATGGCAGGCCTTAGACCTTGTAATAGCGGAAGCCAGAAGACATGGAATTAGGCTGATACTCTGCTTGGTTAATAATCTCAAAGCGTACGGTGGAAAGACTCAGTATGTCAAATGGGCGTGGCAAGAAGGTATTGGTTTAAGCTCTTCCAATGATTCGTTCTTCTATGACCCGAACATCCGACGTTATTTCAAGAACTATGTGAAGGTAATCCTTTTGTGTTTTCATTTGTCTTGTTCTCTCAATTGCTTTCATCTATACGTGTTTCAGCTTCTTTCTTTGTGTACGAGAGTAATTAATAAGGTGTGCATCAAATGTTGTTACACCGTCAACTCTCATCCTATTATTTGTAATATAGCGCCATAAATTGCTAATTAATATTAATATATATTTGCTGTTTGGTTCTTTTCTCAATCACCTCTTTGTCACGATTGCGTACTGTAAAACAATTCCGGGTTGGTTAGGATGCATACAGTTTTGTTTATATTTAGATACGCTCGTTTCTTGTATTAATGCATGTTTCTACATGAGGAGTTGAGGATTGCCTTGTTCTCATGCATTTTTTTTGGTTCACAGACAGTTCTTACAAGGAAGAACACAGTTACTGGACTCGAATACAGGGATGATCCCACGATCTTTGCCTGGGAATTGATTAACGAACCTAGGTGCATGACGGATCCTACAGGTGACACCCTCCAAGTAAGTTTTGGCCTCTATCCCCATTGCAATTAAAAGAGAGATTTGAGAATCTGGATTGAATTTTACGCTAGTTTTGAATCAGAACAATTGGGGCCATACTATATTAACCACACCCCAGTAGCACGATGAGTTCTATCGTGATTGGAATAAATTTTAATTTGTGGTGCTCCATAGGACAGGATTCCACTCCTATAGTATTTGCCCGCTAGCTATTAGAGTGTTACTAGATGGTTGGAAAATTCAGTTTTGCAGTTTTTTTTGTAAATGATTCTAATTGCTGTGTCAACTACACTGTCCATATCTGACATATTCCTCCCCACCCCCGAAAAAGGAAACAGAACCCCAAAGTTGTCATCCCTTATTCCCTTTGAGCTCTGGCCACTCGGTTGTGAAATTCAACATGTGATTATGTAAACAAAGTTTTGTATGCTGGAATTTTAGACTTCCATTGAATTAGCTCTGGTCTATTTTTTAGCGTCTATTAGCACACAAGTTTCTTCCTTAGCTTTGAGGGTGTATTTCATTGTTTTTGCATGTTCAAGTTCATTAAATCTTCGAGAAAGACTATTCTTCTTGTGCCATTTTGCGTGGATACGAATTAATTGTATGTGCTAGATTTGCAGGTCTGGATTGAAGAAATGTCATCTTTTGTGAAATCAATCGACAGGAATCATCTGCTGACCGTGGGCCTTGAAGGCTTTTATGGTCCAAAAGATCCCAAAAGATTGAAAATTAATCCAGAATTATGGGCTGCTGATCTCGGGTCTGACTTCATTCGGAATTCAAATCTCTCGACCATAGATTTTGCCTCTGTTCATGTATACCCGGATCATTGGTGAGCTTATTACTGCCTTCCTCGTAACAATGAGCATATGCTACCAATCCGATATATGAAATTTTAGAAAAGCGTGACTGTTACTTTGTTGTTGATAGTTTCTTCATTTCCGATGCACAACGCCTTTTACGTGCAGTATATGCATTGCCCTCGTGAAATTGATGATAATAATTGCTTGGAATAAACATTTGTTTCGTTTTCCCCCTTTCCCTTTGGCCTTCTGAAACACGAGTTCACGAGAATTTGGTTCTTATGCTAGGTTTAAGAATCAAACTTTTCAAGACAAATTGAAGTTTGCGAGGAAGTGGATCCTATCTCACATCGAAGATGGCGAGAGGGTACTGAAAAAGCCTATCATGTTCACCGAATTCGGATTGGCAGGCGAAAACAAGGAAGTTGAGCCATACCAACGCGACAGATTCTTCAAGCTGATTCTCGAGATCATGTACAAGTCTGCAAAACACAACAAATCCGGAGCAGGGTCCGTCTTCTGGCAGTTCCTCGTGGAAAGGATGGAAGAGTACAACGACGAGTTTGGCATCGTTCCTTGGGAGAGGCCATCGACCTATAATCTCATCACCAACCACTCGTGTAGGCTTGCCAGAGTTCAAGGCGTGCTGCCTTCTCAGCAGGAACATTTGAAAAGCTTCTGTTTCAAGACACAATAATCTTGTGAGTTTGTTTGTTTAGGGCAGAAAATGATCAGAGGTTCATACTGTCATTATATATAGGTAAAAGAGAAATTTGGTTAGTTTGTTTTTGGTTTATGCTTGTGTTTTGAGGTTGAGGTTTGTCCTAGGTTATAGGCCACTGTTTTGTACCATGGAGATTTGGCATTTGCAGATTTGTGCAGAATGCACCCATGGCAAGTTGTCATACAATGCAGCTGTAAAACTACTACCCTTTTCTTACAATTCAATAATATTCAATTTGCAATATTACCAATTAAGAAATCTATTACTCTTTTATTATCGGAAAGTCTACTGTGCCGACCAACATTAGTGCTAATAATACAAAATACAATCTCGAAAGGATGGTAGAATAGGTAGAACATCACTCTCGTATCAAAATGTTATGAGTTTGATTCTTGTCAATGCTCTCTCAGTCAAGCAGAATTTTCCTAGTGTGGTTTACCTCTTTTATGTGGCTTGCGGATTATTATTTTACATGAGCAAGGTTTACGTACTCTCGCCATCTAAAAAAAAAATTGTGTGTAATTTTATTCTAATTTAAATATAGTAGTATATTATTGTAATCTTGAATTAGTTGATGCTTAATTTTGGGTAATTCACTATTGTCAACATAATAATTCATTATGTTCATACCCAACAAACAAAATTTTTAAAAATATGTAACAAATTCAAAGGTTTTATAATATTTTTTTCCTGCATTATTTGAATTCAAATCATGGCGTAGGGATTCTGGAAATTGTGTTTGTAGTATCTTCAGAATGTATGATATATATATATATAATCAAATGACACAACATATGAAAATCTGATTGTTTTGTTAATGTTTGGTACTTTAATTTATTCTCCTTCTCCATTTTATTCACTTATTTCTTCAAATGTTTTTCATGGTTCATTCATGCTAGGGCGATATCTTAGTAAGAAAATATTTAATTTGTGAAAATTAAATTACGGAGTAGATTTCTTATAAAATATTTTATGCCAACTAAAATTAATCTAATCCAATTTAAATTATATACCCTCACGTAGACTAAGTCAAAATTAAGAATTTTATGTCCATCACTAAAGTTTTAAATCATTTTCATCAAATAAAATACGAAGCCCAGTCAATAATCAAAACTTGTACGTCTAGTCAAGATTTTATACATTTATAATTTCAAATTATTATTATTATTATTATATACTATTGAGAATAAAATATTTAAAAGAGAAAATGACAATTTAGTCCATTAATTATACTTTGAGCATCCCAAATAAGATTTTCTGGTCAGTTTTTAAGGAAGAAAAAAATCATACTATGGTTTTTACTTTTTACACTAATGGGAAGACTCTTTTTAATATAATTTTTTAAATGCAAATTAAGATTTTTTGTGAGCCCATGTAAAAAGAGAAAATGAGAAAAGGCAGCTCAGATATGCGCGTGTGATGCAATATTCATGCCTAATAGGCACATAACTATATGCTTATTATTCTTAAAAAATATTTTGTCAATTTTTTTTCCCTCCATCCCCTCTCTCCTAATTAGCATCTAAAAAAACTACAATTATTGAGGTTGCTCTTATATTGTAGACTCGGTGCGTAAAATGAACACCTCTCGTAGCCCACATGCGAAACGCACTAGAGTTGTTTTTTATAATCTCAAAAAAAAAAAAAAAAAAAAAAAGGAAACTAGCATGTTGCATTTAGATTTGATTTTTTTATGTGTCAAAATGATATTTTGTTAGATCACGTTGGAGGAGTGGAGAGAGAAAGGAAAAAAGAAGAAATAAGAAAAAAGTAGTCAGTTTTGTTGTAATGTGGGTGCGTCAAATGCTGTCAGGTCACGTTGGAGGTGTAGAGAGAAAACAGAAAATAAAACAATAAATAAGAAAAAATCAGTCAGTTTTGTTGTGACGTGGTGGGTGAAATGCACACCTTTTGTTGCCACACCAGAAACGCATTGGAGTTGTTTTTTCTAATCTCCAAAAAAGTTAGTTGCCCGCACGTGAAATGCACTGGAGTTGTTTTTTCTAATCTCAAAATAAAATTTTTAAAAAATAGAAAAAAAGCTAGTATGTTACATTTAGATTTGATTTTTTTAATGTGTCAAAACGATATTTTTGTCAAATCACGTTAGAGGGGTGAAAAGAGAAAGAGTAAAAAAAAATGAAAAAAAAAATCAGTTCTGTTGTGACACTGGTGCATAAAATGTTGTCAGGTCACGTTGGAAGTGTGGAGAGAGAAAGAAAAAAAAAAACAAAAAATAGAAAAAAAAAACAGTCAGTTTTGTTGTGATGTCGGTGCGTAAAATGCACACCTTTCGTTGCCTACATATGAATCGCATTTGAGTTTTTTTGTAATGAAAAAAAAAACTAGTATGTTACATTAAGATTTTATTTATTTATTTTTTTTGGGTGTCAATTGTCAGATCACTTGGGGGAGGGGGGGGGGGTCAACAAAAAAAAAAAGGAAANGGGGGGGGGGGGGGGGGGTCAACAAAAAAAAAAAGGAAAAGCGTAGTTAGTTTTGTTGTAACGCCGATGCATGAAAAACTGTCAGCTCACCTTACAGAGATAAAGGGAAAAAAACAAAAATAGGGGGAAAAAAAAAGATGCCAATTTTGTTGTGACATTGGTGTGTGAAATGTACACCTGTTGCCCACACACGAAACGCATTAGAATTGTTTTTTCTAATTTTTTTTTTGAAAAAAGAAAAACTAGTATTTTGCATTAGGATTTGATTTTTTTTCCCTTTTCCATAGTCTCTCTCAAGTCTCACCCACATAAGATGAATGGCATAAAAAATCGAGAAAATTTTCATTGATAGGGATTCTTTAAAATATTAGTTGAAATGGAACACATCTTTTCATTCTCCATCAAGACGAATCATGTTTTTGTTGACAATTTCAATCCACCATGCGGATATCCACTTGAATCCATCCCGCATGAATCTTATATTTTGGGTGATAGTGAATGTGGGTCTTAATAAAATATTAACCCCGCAGTGGATCAAAATGGATTATGATTTTATGCACAAATTCTGCATTAGAACCTCACCCGATCCACCATGTGTATGTGACCCCGCGTGCGTGTATGTGTATATATATATATAAGTAAAATAAGTGTTAGTATGTAGTTAATTATAAAAGTTTTTGGAACGTTTACTAACTTTTTTATGGTATATTATTTTTAGTTTTAAACTAACAAGTTTATTTTTAAAAAATTAATAATTTAATTATTATATTTGAATAGTTCTGTTACTTTATGTTTTAATATAACTAGTGAATTTTATTATGGAGTATTTTATTACGTGTAAGTAGTTTTAATATTATTTTTAAATTTTGTAATAAGATAAAAAGTAGTGGATACACGTGGGCACCTGCACCCAGTGAGGTGGGGTGAGTTGAGAAAATGTAAAGTTTGCCCGATGATGAATATAGTCCTCGATCTATTGTAATCCAATAATCCATAATAAACACACCGATTTATAAATTTTAAGATAATTATATTCTTAGGCTTGAGCTCGAACCTCTAATTAAATTAAAAGGGCCCCACATTATCTCATCAACGCAAATTAAATTTTATTCACAGTAAGAAATTTCAGTGAAGGGCAAAAAATATAAATTTTCTTTAAATATCTATGACGATATCCAATCACTTAAACCCTTGTTTGAATCCTTATTTCTATCCGTCCAACTTACTAAAATTATATATAATTATTTATGATACGGAATTTATATAAATTGATATTGTAAATTTCTAGTTTCCAAATATTAATTTTTGTTAATAAAAAAAAACAACATTCATTCTTAAATGGTGTTTGGTCGAAGGTACAACTGTTCATCTTAGATTAACGTTTTAAAACCACAAAGATGTGATGGGTGTCGTAGATTTCCAAACAGTCCTCAACGACCCCATTTTGACCCTCTTTTAGCTTCCTCCAACCCCCAGTTTTGCAGAGAGAGAGAGAGAGAGAGATCATATTGACTAATCAACTGTTTTAGTTATAGAGAGAGAATAGTTATAGAGAGAGAAAGTGCGTTCTTATAGCACAGCTTGACTGACTAGAGCACTTGCCGGCCTCCATTTCTCTCTCTTTCTCTCTCTCTTCTCGCCGTGAATTTTATACCATAAGTATGCATTCATTATCTTGAAGTCATTACCTTTTACAGGGTATAAGCGTGTTGAACAGTCAAAGGCACTACCGCATATTGTTTCTATTAAAAAAAGGGCAAGTTTTATATTCTTCCATTTCGGTTCCAACAACAGCTGGAGTTTCGCAGGAGCAGATGAAACAGTTGGGGAGATCCGAGGAGGTTGATTGATTGAGGTTTTGGGTTTATGAGAATAAGGTCTGGGATTGTTTATTTGGGTTGAATTTTGTGGAAAGGTGGAATCTTTTTTGGTTTTGGTTCTTGCATGGACCACAGCTTGTGAATTGAGCTTCTGGGTATTTACTGTTGGTTGTGAATTATGATTCTTTTTGTGTGTTTTTGGAGTTTTATGATCTGAAAGTACTGAATTGCTGTGTTCTTTAATTGGGATTTTGGTATTTTGGTATTCTGGCATGAGTTCTGATTGTTTGATGTTTTGTTTCAATGGAGCTTCTGAAAATAGGAGTGATTGAGAAGCCTAGTCTTGTGGGGTTGTGTTGATTTGAGGGTTTTGATTGGATTCTTAGTGAGTTTAGAATGGGTTGCATCTGTGGGAAAGCTTCCCCTTCTGTCAAAGATAGGGCAGGGGATGAAAAGAAGAGAGAATCCATCAAAGGATCATCGGAATCAGCCTCGAAACGGGCTCTCTCTTCCAGGAGAGAAGAGAGCTTCAGGGTGAAAGAGAAGAAGGGAAAGGGTGATGCAAGGAGTGGATTGATTGATAAGAAGGCTAATGGTTCTAGAAGAGTGAGGGATGATAACTTTGAGTTGATCAATAAGAGTTCTGAAGTTATTTTCACTTGTAGTCCTGGATGTGGGAATGTTTCCAAGGCCACAGAAGCCGAGTTGGTTGCTGCAGGCTGGCCCGCTTGGTTTGCTGCGGTTGCTGGTGAGGCTATACTTGGATGGGTTCCTCGTAAAGCTGATACTTTCGAGAAATTGGATAAGGTAGCCCTCCGGTCTCGGGCACAATTTATTTAGTTTATGCAGTTTGTGCTATGCTCGTTCATGCCATCCTGAGTCTTTCATTTAATCTTGTGACTGATACCATGTTGTCCTATTATATGTGCTTGATTTTCAATACCACAATCAAACTGCTCTACTCTAGAATTTTCACAAGTCTGATAGTTTATCATGAGAACAAAATTCTTGAAATCATTCTCTTTATGCAAGAAATTTAGGTTTTTCTGTTCCACACCTTTGATGCTTGTAGTTCGGCTTAGAAGAAAATCATAACCCTAATGTGTAAAGGAAAAAGCTAAAAAAGTTGTCATTGCAGGAAAAAATAGTCTGTCATATTTGTTTGTTAACTAGAAGCCTCCCGAGTCCATGCCCTTACCGAACTGTATATTGACTCTGATTTAATAGAATTTTGCTATTTGAAATCAAAGTTTTAAATTCTCTTTATGTGTCAAAACCATTTTGAATATTACTTAGAGGCTTAGAGCTACTTATTAGTTTTTATTTTGGGGTGGGGATGTGGGATTAATATAAGCTACAAATAACCATAGATAATTTTCTCAATTGATTGTTTTCGTTGTTGTGAGATGGAGCTTTAATTTATTCTTGCAGATTGGCCAAGGAACTTATAGCAGTGTGTACAAAGCTCGTGACCTGATACATGATAAAGTTGTAGCATTGAAAAGAGTTAGGTTTGATAGTGCTGATCCCGAAAGTGTCAAGTTTATGGCAAGGGAGATCCTCATTTTACGAAGACTTGATCACCCGAATATAATAAAATTGGAAGGCTTGGTCACCTCAAGATCATCTTCTAGCTTGTATCTTGTTTTCGAGTATATGGAACATGACCTCACTGGATTGGCATCCCTTCCCGGTGGCAAGTTTACCGAACCTCAGGTAAATGCCTTTGTGCTCTTACTCTTCTATGGCTCTTATTTGAGTGATCAGGGAAACCCACAACCACTATCTGAGTGTCTGTACTGGGTAAACCCTGCCTTGTGATTCTAGCCGGCAAAGGACCACAATGAGGTAAACCAGTCTAGGTTGCCCATAGGTGACCGACTCAAACCAAGAAGGCCAATAGACCGCTCTTGTTGGGAGTCGAGCTTGTAACCTTATGGTTACTAAGTCAACATCCCGACCAACTTGGCTAGGGTTTCATCAAAATGATTATTTCCTTCTCCCTAACTTTGTGGCTTACTATGAGCCTTAATTCTCATTTCTTTCTGTTTGTTGTAGGTCAAATGTTACATGCAACAGCTACTGAGTGGACTTGATCATTGCCACAGTCACGGTGTTCTACACAGGGATATAAAGGGTTCAAATCTTCTAATTGACAATCAGGGAATCTTAAAAATTGCGGATTTTGGGTTAGCAACATTTTATGATCCCAAGCAAAACGTTCCACTAACAAGCCGTGTTGTGACTCTGTGGTATCGACCACCAGAACTTTTACTCGGAGCAACCCACTATGGAGTTGGAATAGACCTGTGGAGTACTGGTTGCATACTCGGAGAATTATACGCAGGCAAGCCAATCATGCCCGGTAGAACTGAGGTACGTGCAATAACTTGTGTTTATCATTTCAGCATGACTACATCTATGCTACACTTTGTTGTGTAGTGCTGCAGTTATAGTGTGTGTTTCTCGGGCTTCAAATGTAACTTTGCCTTGTAGGTAGAGCAATTGCATAAAATTTTTAAGCTTTGTGGTTCGCCATCTGAAGATTATTGGAAGAAAGCAAAACTACCTCATTCGACGGTGTTCAGGCCAATACAGCCTTATAGACGGCGTATTGTCGAGTCGTTTAAGGATCTTCCTGCTGTTGCTGTGGAGCTTATGGATTCCTTACTTTCTATAGATCCTGAACATAGAGGATCTGCAAGAGTTGCTCTAAAGAGTGATGTAAGTTTCTCTTAGCCACGAAGCTTTTAGCATCATTGAGTACGGTTCGATAATTTGTATTGCCTCTTTTTGAGAGGGGGCGGGGGATATGACAAGGGAAACCCGCTCCCGCTACCCGAGGATGTGCACTCGGTAAACCCCCCGCCTTGTGATCCTAGTCGGCAAAGGACCACAAGGAGGTAAACCAACCTAGGTTGCCCATAACTGACCGGCTCAAACCAAGAAGACCAATAGGCCACTCCCGCCAGAATTCAAACTTGTAGTTACCAAGTCAACAGGCTAACCAACCTAGCTAGGGTTGCCCCCTTTTTTCTTTGTTGTAATTTAAAATTATTGTTTCCTGTTTAACACTACTCTTTGACAGTTCTTCACAACAAAGCCATTTGCTTGCGATCCTTCCAGTTTACCAAAATACCCTCCCAGCAAGGAAATTGATGCAAAATTGCGTGAAGAGGAACATAGAAGGTAATTCTGTTAACATTTCAAAAATGCAGTTCTTGGTTTTAATAGTGACCTTGCACCTCAATTTAAAATTCCCCGATACAGTACATAGTAAAGTGAATAACTTGAGCATCAAAAGTTTATTATATGTTGTCTTTCTCGCTTACAAAACATAAAACATAATTTGCATACTGTTTGAAATAATTACTGTAGGCAAGGAGTTGGAGCTAAGGACCAGCCGAAAGAACCTCGAGGAGCTCCAGCACTTGATGCAAACACTGAGATAGCTAGGTCTTTGCAGGTATATAATTGGAGGGTTATTTTGTATTCTTGAATTAGAACCATGGAAATTTTTCGATTTGTGCTTGCTTTCTTTTACGGTGGTTATAACTGCTACTTATTGCAGAGGAGGAAGGAAAATTCTAAGAGCCGAAGCGAGCAGTTCAACAACCCACATAAAGCTGCCTCTGGGTTTACTATTGATCCACCGAGACCATCACGAGCTATAAACGAACCAATCAAGAATCACTCGGATCATTTTCCGCCAATAATTTCTCATTCGGGGCCTTTAGCTCCACGAATCGATTGGGCAAAATCTGCAAAGCGATATGATGATATCTCCATTGGCTCTAGCAGGGCCGACCTGTCAATATTATCCAGGTCCGTTTTTCCTGGAGACTCGCAAGATAGATGTTCTGCTTCTCAGCTCGATCCATCGAACCAAATGGAAATGCCGGTGGAGTTGCTTGAAGCGGCCGTGAGGAGACAGGACCAAAGGCATTATGTGCAGAAGTTTGGTGGTTCTCGTCACGGTGGAAATGGACGGTCCAATGCCAAAGAAACCGCTCAGGTTAGTTTCCCTCTTTTTTTTTCACCTTATTTCACTCGAGGATAAGTGTAGTTAAACTACGTTAATGTTACAACCAGAGTCGAGAATGGAAAACAGAAAACATGTTTAATTTACATTCCCGGGAATCAATAATGCCTTAGAACATGATTAACTCACCACTAGCAAATTGCTATCGATTTTCCTCTCCAACATGCTTTCATTTGTGTAGCAGGGCCATGACTCAAACGGAAACAACATTCATTTTTCGGGCCCATTACTCGTTCCATCCAGCAAAGTGGATCAGTTGCTGAAGGACCATGATCGTCGTATCCAGGAAGCTGCGAGGCGTTCTAGGATCGAGAAGGCAAGACTCGATAGAGCCCGGGCTCAAGAAATGCAAAGAAAAGCAAATTCTATATACAACTCAAGTGTGGGAGCAAGGTAGATTAGCAAGATATATACATAGCTCAAGGAGAGACAGGGAGAGAGAGAGAGAGAGAGAGAGTTCTGTAAAAATTAGTCTTATGTATAGTTCTTGGGTAAGGGGTGACTCATCAAATTGTCAATCTCTTCATCTTCATCCTCTCTGCATCTAAGAGGAAATATAAATCAATATTTTGATATGAACACAACACTAGAGGCATATTTATATACCCATCTATGCCCCACTCCCCCTCCCACTCCCTTTTTTACTGGTTGTTTTGTTGATGTTTACTCTATCACTCTATTGCCTCAAATTTCTATGTTGATGGGGAACATGACTGGTAAAAAATTGGCTATTTGTCACATTTAATTTACCCACTTTGTGACTCTAAGACTTTCAGTCTCCCGTTATGGGGATGAAGACCTTCGTCTCCATTGCCCGGGAAACGGCCGGACAAGTCTCCATGGCCCGGGAAACGGTTGGAGACAATCGTCTCTGACCAGCATTTTTTTTTAATATTAATTATTTTATTTAAAATTATTTTAAAAAACATATTTAAAATTAGTAATCGCTAGAGTTTATATTGTTCAGAGACCAAATTACATTTTGTTGAGTTTAATAGCTTTATTATAGTGTTAGAGTTTGCATTCTCACATAGAAGGGAGTGAGTTCGAGTCTCAGTGGAGAGTACTAACTATTACAGTGCCACAGTTTGCACTCTCACGTAGAAGGGAGTGAGTTCGAGCCAATGGAGAGTGCTAGCTATGAACAGATACTACACTTTAATAGAGTAAGTAGTACCAAAAAATATAGCTTAATTACAGTTTAGTGTGCAGATGAGGGGCTATTTTATCCTTATTCTTTTCCTATGTAAGCGTAAAGCCGATTACTCGCTTAAATAACGGAGTTAGTTATGGAATTAAAAATTAAAAATAAAAATAAATAAAATTAATTCCCCGAGAATCGAATTCAATCCTCCGGTTTTCCGATTTCCGTTTTGCAGTTACCACCGGCGTTCCTCCGCCACTGCTAGTGGGAGTAGTGACTGTTTGCAACCACCGAGAATTGAATGGCGTCGACGTTGGCGAGTTCAAAGTCGCCGGCGGTTGGGAATACTCGCAAGCGGTCGAGGGACGTGTACGTAGTCGTCCGCATAGCGCAGAGGTGCTGGGCAAAGTTCAGGAAAGAGTGCCCGTTCGCGCTCTAGTCCCTTCATCGTCTCTTTGGCGTCGGGGAATCTCGAGGTCGAGACGTTCAGACAGTTCGTCGCACAGGACGTTCATTTGCTCAACATATTCGCTCATGCGTCAGTTCTCTCTCTCTCTGTTTTTGTTCTTCTGAAGCTTAATTTTGATAGAGAGTTTATCCAGGCGATTATTATTATTATTATTATTATTATTATTATTTTTAAATGTTCTTAAAATGTAATTAGTCTGCTGGAAGATCAGAGTTTCTTTGTTCATTAACTTTGGTATTGTCTGCCTTTTGCTTCATTTTTATTTGTTTAATTAGTTTCTAGAAAGTGTAGTAAGTTAGGAATCAATAATGATGGATGTATTGCAGGTTTGAGTTAGCAGAAACATACACACAGGATGAGGATGAAAAGGATGAGATTAATGAGTTGAGGAAGACTATCATAAACTTGCATGATTCTTTTGTCCAGGTAAAAATACTTGTGTTTATTTACTGCCTTGTGCAAAGATGATATATATATAGTCAGTTATTTTATAGGTATGAAGTTTTATCTTCTTTGTTGGGATAATTTACCAATTTGTAATGAATTGGACAGGAATGGGGCTCTGATGGATTCAAAGATATTGCTCTGAATCCAGCAACTTCTAAGTTCAAAGATTTCTTGTTGGCTACGGTGTCAGGAAAGATTGATGGGGTGAAAGCTACTGGTGAACTATCGACTCGTTCTGAGAAAACCAAGTTGTTGGCTTATACCCTAGGTGCTATTGCATCTTGGATGAGGCTTTATGCCTACATTGGTAATGAGCTGAAGGGATTTAGTGATCATAATCGCTACAAGAAGTGGATTGAGAATTACTCCTCAGACAATTTTCAGGTTTGGTTATTTTTGTTTTGTTTGAACTCAAATAAACACTCAATTATTCTTGTTATCATCATATGTAGTTCAAACTTTTTAGAAGATACAAATGACTTGTTTTCTAGGATTTTTGTTTGCAAACTGCTGAACATGTTAAGTGACTCTTTCACTAAGGAGGAGCTTAAGATCATTGAAAGACTTTATTCTCAAGGAATTAAACATGAGATAGACTTTTTCTCAGCTCAGCCACTTATTCAGAAAGCTGTTGTACCCCTCCCAGGAGAGCATAACCTAGAAGAATGCCAACTGATGATATTTTCCGATTTTGATTTTGTATTCGTTGGTGATCATTCATATTCCATCTTGGCTGGAATGGCAACAACTCCAGAATCTGATGTAATCCAAACAGAAAATCCAATTCTCAGACGTAATTTTAACAGTTGGAGAGCTATCTACGACAAATACTCAGAAGGCTATATGCAGTGTATAGAGAACATGTTAGCCACTGAAAAAGGTAATTTTATCTCATGGGGCTTGTGATAATTGATGACCCCCATTGCCTTAGATTCTAAACTTTTGCTTTTGCAGCGGAGAACTTCAACTATGAAGGTCTGCAAAAAGCATTTGAGCCACTTTCAGATATTTTGAAACACCTCAATTCAGAGGTGATGAAAGCTGGTGTGCTTAAAGGTCTTAAACTGGAAGACATAAACCAAACTGGGGAGTCTTGGTTTTACCAAAACGTTTGTATGGATTTTTTTCCAAGCTCTAATAAAAAAGGAGAGTCTGAATGCAGATGTTCATGTGCTATCCTATTGTTGGTGTGATGAACTCATTAGATCTACCCTTTCATCAGGTATTTGAGAGGCACCCTATAACTGAGTTGACTATAACAATTCCTCTATGTTCTTAATGTGTGTTGTCTACTAGGGGGTTTAAATGGCCTAAAGGTGCATGCAAATGAGCTGGAATTCGAAGAATCTGTGTGCACTGGTGAAATTCTGGGGAAAGTGGTGTCCCCCATGGACAAGGTTGAAGCTTTTGGTAAAATCATAGAGAGCTGCGGAAAAGAAAATGATAAGAAGAAACTACTGACTATTTACATCGGAGGAGATTTATTAAATGACTTGCTTTGTTTGCTTGAAGCAGATATTGGCATCGTGGTAAAGCCAAGCACAAATGTGATAGAAGTGGGGAAGCATTTCGGCATCAAATTTATTCCACTGTTTCATGGTGTGGTTGATAAGCAGAAGGTGGAGGGAGCAGAGACTTGGAAACGGAAAGGCATTCTTTACACAGCCTCAAGCTGGGTTGAGATACACGCTTTATTCATTGGCTCAAGTTGGGATGAAGCTGTTGCCATGTCTAATTACTGCAAAATAAGTGGTGATCATATTTCAGATGTCTACACCAAAAATCAAAATAAATTTCCAAAATTAGAGTAACTTGATTTTAAAAATTATTGTTCTAAACCAACTAATAATTTTGAAAGAAACTTGTATGTTTATGATGCAATTGAAATAAAAATATGGATTATTTTATATTTTTAATTATTATAAATTATTATATAAATAGAAATAGAAATTAGCGGCCAAACACCCTTGATTTGATGTCAACATTAGGTGGGTGTTTGGTTGGTTATAATCGGAACTCTTTTTCAATGTTATTTAACATGCCAAAAAATTACATTATTCCACTCATGAATTACAATTCAACATAGCATAGAAATGAAAAAGTTAAGAAAATGACTCTTTGTCTGTAATAATTATTATTACACAAGGACATTTTAATATTTATATCACTTCTTTCCCCATTCTCAATAAATTTTACAATATATTTTAAAAGTATTAAAGTAAAAAAAATAATTATAAAACCTTCTGACGAAGCCGGAAGCCGGCCGGAGATGATTCGTTCTTATGATGACAACTCTTGTTTTCTTTTTATATTTTATATTAATTATTTTATTTAAAATTATTTTTTAAAAAGTATTTTTAAAATTGACAATTGTCTCGTTAGGTAAACATGTCATTTTAGATTAAATTACATGAATTTGTGTTGTTCAAGATCAAATTACATTTTTTTTGGGTGTGCAGTGGCATATTCGACCCTTACGCCTTTTCCTATGTAACCGCTAAGCCGATTAGGCAGTAAAGCACGCTAGATTACTCGCTTAACTAACGGAATCAGTTATTATGGAATTAAAAATTAAAAATAAATATAAATACAATTAATTCCCCGAGAGTCGATTTCAATCCCCCGGTTTTCCGATTTCCGTTTTGCAGTTACCACCGCCGTTCCTCCGCCACTGCTAGTGGTAGTAGTGACTGTTTGCAAGCACCGCCATGGAGAGGTATACTGGCAAGCACCCGAGGGACGTGTACGGACGCATCCGCATAGCGCAGGATTGCTGGCAAAAGTTCAGTAAGGAGGCGGCGTTCGCGCTCTACACTCCCTTCATCGTCTCTTTGGCGTCGGGGAATCTCAATGTCGAGTCGTTCAGACAGTTCGTCGCACAGGACGTTTATTTGCTCAACATATTCGCTCATGCGTCAGTTTTTTTTTTTTTTTTTTTTTGAAGAATAGAACCTCCTCTAATCTTATTCGTATTCTGTCTTTCCTTATATCTATGGATTATGTGTTTTTTTTTTAAATGTTCTTAAAATGTGATTAGTCTGCTGGAAGATCGGAGTTTCTCTGTTCATTAACTTTGGTATTGTCTGCCTTTTGCTTCATTTTTATTTGTTTAATTAGTTTCTAGAAAGTGTAGTAAGTTAGGAATCAATAATAATGGATGTATTGCAGGTTTGAGTTAGCAGAAACATACTTACAGGATGATGATACAAAGCATGAGATTAATGAGTTGAGGAAGACTATCATAAACTTTCATGATTCTTTTGTTCAGGTAAAAATACTTTACTGCCTTATTTTACCGGTATGAAGTTTTATCTTCTTTGTTTGGCAAATTTACAAATTTGTAATGAATTGGACAGGAATGGGGCTCTGATGGATTCAAAGATATTACTCTAAATCCAGCAACTTCTAAGTGCAAAGATTTCTTGTTGGCTACAGCTTCCGGAAATATTGATGGGGTGAAAGCTATTGGTAAACTATCAACTCCTATTGAGAAAACCAAGTTGTCTGCTTATACCCTAGGTGCTATTGCATCTTTCATGAGTCTTTATGCCTACATTGGTAAGGAGCTGAAGGGATTTGTTGATCGTAATCGCTACAAGAAGTGGATTGAGAATTACTCCTCAGATAGATTTCAGGTTTTGGTTATTTTTTTAATTCATCATCTGTAGTTGAAACTTTTTAGAAGATACAAATGACTTGTTTCTTACTGGGTCATATTTTTGTTTTCTAGGATTTTTCTCTCCAAACAGGGTACTTGCTGAATAGATTAAGTGACTCTTTTACTGCGGAGGAGCTTGACATCATTGAAACACTTTATTCTCAAGGATTTAAACATGAAATAGACTTTTTCTTAGCTCAGCCACTTATTCAGAAAGCTGTTGTACCCCTCTCAGGAGAGCATAACCTAGAAGAACGCCAATTGATGATATTTTCCGAGTTTAATTTTTCACTTGCTTCTGTTGATTCATGTCTTCTTGGCTGAAATGGCAATAGCTCAAGAATCTGATAAAATCCGGAGAGAATATCCATATGTGCCTACTCAAAAAATAATTTGTTGGAGAGAAGCCCACAACAATTACATAAATGCCTATGTGAAGTGTATAAAGGACATGTTAGCCACTGAAAAAGGTAATTTTAATTTTATCTCATGGGGCTTGTGATAATTGATGACTCCCATTGCCCCATAGATTCTAAGCTTTTGCTTTTGCTTTTGCAGCGGAGAATTTGAACCATAAAGGTCTGCGAAAAGCACTTGAGAAAATTTCAGATATTGAGAAAGAAGCAAATTTAAGGGTGATTCAATTTGGTGGGCTTAAAGGTCTTAAACTGGAAGACATAAAACTAGCTGGGGAGAGGTCGATTTGCCATGACGTTTGTTTTGAATTTTTCCAAACTGTAATAAAAAAGGAGAGTTTGAATGCAGATGTTCATGTGCTATCCTATTGTTGGTGTGGTGACCTCATTAGATCTACCCTTCCAGCAGGTATTTGAGAGACATCCTCTAACTTAATTGACATTCATTACAAGATCTCAACTTGTTTGTTATCTCGTCTTCCTAATCCTAATGTATGCTGTCTACTAGGGGGTTTAAATGGCATCAAGGTGCATGCAAATGAGCTCGAATTCGAAGAATCTGTGTGCACTGGTAAAATTCTGGGGAAAGTGGTGTCCCCCATTGACAAGGTTGAAGCTTTTGCTAAAATCTGCGGAAAAGGGAATGATAAGAAGAAACTACTGAGTGTTTACATCGGAGATTCATTTAAGGACTTGCTCTGTTTGCTTGAAGCAGATATAGGCATTATGGTAGATCCATGCCAAAAAGTGATAGACTTGGCTGTTTCATGGTGTGGTTGATAAGCAGAAGGTGGCCACTGTTTCATGGTGTGGTTGATAAGCAGAAGGTGGAGGGAGTAGAGACTTGGAAAGGGAAAGGGGGGTTGTCTGGCATTCTTTACACAGCCTTAACCTGGGTTGAGATACAGGCTTTTGTCATTGGCTCAAGCTGGGATGAAGCTGTTGCCATGTCTAATTACTGCAAAATAAGTTGTGATCATATTTTAGCTGTCTACACCAAAAACCTCAATAAATTTTCAAAACTAGAATAACTTGATTTTAACAATTATTGTTCTAAACCAACTAATAATTTTGAAAGAAACTTGTATGTTTATGATGCAATTGAAATAAAAAATTATGAATTATTTTATATTTTTAATTATTATAAACTATTATATAAATAGAAATTAGTGGCAACACCCTTGATTTGATGTCAACATTAGGTGGGTGTTTGGTTGGTTGTGATCGGAATTCTTTTCCAATGTTATTTAACACTTTTCCAATGTTATTTAACATGCAAAAAAAAAATTACATAAAAAAATTACAGAGTAATACATTGTTTGGTTGGAGGGAATCGTAAATCGATTTCACCTCATGAATTACGATTCAACATAGCATGGAAAAGGAAAAGTTAAGAAAATGACTCTTTTGCCCTTAATTAAACACTTTCCCCCACTCTCAATAAAAATTGAGGCACTGTGTTGTTGCTCATTTTGCATTTATCATTTATCCATGTTTTAACCAACATGTTTTTGTCATAGCCTTTCTAATTAGCCTCCAAAGGCTACCTAAATAAAGGTACATTACTATTACTATGATTGCTGCTTTCTTAATTATTATATTATATGTTTTATGCACGTGAAACCTAAATGACAAAACCATTGGCTTAAAACGTAACGTTAGCCTACAGACAAAGAAAAAGCTAGGGAAAAATGATTCTCTGATAAGATATATATATATATATATATATATATATATATATATATATATATATATATATATATATATATATATATATATATCACATTATTGGTAATTGGAAAATATTAGAGTATAATTAATGTTTATAGGGGAGTGTAACATTACACTTCTAAATTTTAATAATAATGTAACTTATAAATTTTATGGTTAATTTCACTTTGCACATGAATAATAATTATTAGAGATACGTCGTTTAACTTTACCTACCTATAATTACCATATCTCATTGACTAATGATTTGTTTTAAATGTTACATGTAGTGGTTTACTGTACTTCTTTCAATTCTAGAGGTGAGACAATACATGTCCTTAATGTTAGAGCTCTATTAACTTTATGTGTGTGTATTTATTTTTTTGGTAATAGTTGTATATCTCAATATAATCAATAGAGTTTCATTTTAATTAGAATATATCATATATATGATATTATTGAGAAATATTTTAAATTTTAAGTAAGCATATTATAAACAAAACTAGCAGCGTAACGTTTCTATCCATCAAATTTTATTGCAAATATATTGAGAGTGGTATGTAAATTTCATTTCATGAACATTTGAAAAATTTAAGCTAAAAGTCAAATTGGTACTAAATGATTTTATAATTTTAGTTTCAATTTAGCCTCAAATGCATAATTTTAGTTTCAATTATATATATTACAATATAATATCATTATATTTCTAATCAATTTCTTGAATAATTAGATACAAACAATTCTAGCATTTCATAATGGATATAGTTTTTCTTGTGTCTTTCTTCTTAACTTCCTTTTTACTTCTCTCTCTATTTTCCATTCCAATTTTTTATTGGAAAACAATTTTAAACAAATATTTTTTAATTCTTATTTTTAACAACAATAATTGTTTGAAGCTAAAATTCTCTTAATTACTTATTTACATTCATGCATGTATGATATAAATTAAACAAAGTCAATTCTTTGTATCAACCACACTTATGTTTTACTCTTTTCAAGAATATTAATAAATTATTATCATCACAATTAATAAAGAACTATTTCACCACTGTGGACGTAGGTCCATTGTCAAACCACGTAAATTCAATATTTTTCTTTTGTTTTTGTTTGTTCTTGATTTATTGATCTCGTTTTCTCAATAATTACAAATCCTCTTCTAAAAGACTGGTTAATTTAACGAATGAATGCTTTTCTTAGTAAAAATAATATAAAATAAAACTACTAGGGGAATTGAAGCAAATGTATAATATATATGGAGTAATAAACTATTGTATGTTATGGAAGATTGAAGAATAAGAAAAGAAGAAAAGGGTACAATGCAAGAAGATCAATAAAAAGACAACTAAATGATTGTTTGTATGAAAGAGAGATGCAGAGGTGGAAGTAAGTGGCAGTCTAATTAGGAATATAATGTATGGATAAGAGGAAAGAAAAAAAGAAAAGGTGGAAAGAAATAAGTAATAATATTGTATGTAAAGTTGAAGAATATCAAGCGAATAGGTGAGTGATGAGTAGAGTATAATTTTTATATTTAAAGATCACGAATTTATATTCTTGTCAATATTTTCATAGTCGAATCTGTTGCAAATTTAATTAAAAACATTGCACTCGATGCCAAACAAGTGTTGTGCTTTCACGTGTATCTTAATTCGATTCTTGTCAACATACATCCTTTTTTTATCAGGTTCTTTGCTCACTCCTATTGAGTTTACTCATTAATACACACTTCTGGATAATGGCTGCAGTTTAATTAATTTCATTTAATATATAAGCCCTAACCAATAATAGTGACACTCCTATATATTAATAAATGTAATATGTATTTACACACAAGCAAGTACATGCTTGTTAATTGGCGCAGTCGCTAAATGCCAAAGGCGACGGTGGGTGACGGCGATCGCCCATCGGAAATATATACTAAGAACGAAATGAAACCGTCGCATATAAATACATTCATCACGTCCACCCAGTGACGTCATTCATGCATACATAATCAATTATAAAACAGTAATATATAATGCAGTGACGACGCAGCGAGCAGAAACCATAGAAATGATGCATATATGGCCATGTATAACTGCCACTAAACAAAATAAATAAATAAAAATTATTCCTCAAAACAAGTTCAAGTAGTAGATTCATCTATCATCTGACCTAAAGTCAGCATTTCAATAGTAAAGTAAGGGTTCCACTCTCACAAGGGTCCTCACACTGGAATTTGGGTCTTTGGGCTCCTCGTGGGCTGAGTCAATGAGATGAACAACTAAAAGGCTACTTGAGATTAGTCTGTGTTGGGCGGAGATTGGTAAAGACTAAATCTAGCACCTGTAGATAGGAGATTGTTTTTTTTGGAATACAATAGGAGGGGGGACCCCAGGCTGATAAAAGAGAAACAACCTACTCCCGGAAACACAACCCCTATCTGGTCATTGAGAGCTAATTTCTCGCAGCCCATCGGGAGAGACGCAAAAACGGATAGGAGATTGTTTAAATGGCTTAAAATGTCAAGTCCAACACCCAGCTTATAAAAAATGTTATGACAGTCTATAAGCCTTTGCTACTAGTTATAGTTTTTGGAATAGTGATAAGAATTTGATCCTAACAATCTGGTATAAATTCGGAAATCTAATAATATATATTTAAAAAAAAAAACCCATAAATAAAAGAAAAACAACAATCAATTAAATCAAAACTATCAATTTTTTTAAAATTTAGAATTAATTACCACATCAGATCAGATCAGCATATATATGCAGGAAAGTGCAAGGAGATTGGCAACACGTCGGGTCAGCCGTCATAAGTGGGCTGCCACGTACGACGACGGGCGAACAGCCAATTAAGTGCGTGTCCGGCGTGGCGTCGTACGTGCGAAGCGGCGGGGCCGACGCCGGACTAAAGGTGCCGTATAGCCGTTTTTTAAATAGGAACAGGTTTTGGTTTCAGACGGAAATGGCACCCACATATATATATAATGTTTGTTTGTTACGTTGTTTTCTTTAATAATAAAGGTTTTTGGTCCTTTTTGAACGTACGTGGAAATTAAAGACTTGGAAACAACGATGCTTCTATGGTCTTGCATGTGTTACTTCTAAGAAGGGGCAACCATACTAACAACCTTAACTTCTTGCTCATTTTTCCACTCGACTTGTGTTTAATTAAAAGAAAAATTTAAAGAAATAAATAAAGAAAATAACATATAAATAAAAAAGAAAAAGAAAAGGGCAATCATACTAACAACTTCCTTATTGGTTTTTTCACTTGACATGCGTTTACTGACTAGAGAGAAATTTCAGAGAATATAAAATCGAAAAAAAAAAAGTGTAGAGTATGTTTATTTATACATATGATAATCATAAAATAGAGAATGAAAAATAAGAAATAAATAACAAGAAATAAAGTAATTAATCACCGCAACCTTAGTTTGTATAAGTTGATATATCAACATACGTGTCTTGTATTTACACAAGTTGATTTCCTGTCTTGTGGTCCTTTGCCCACTAGGACCGATCACAAGGTGAGTAGGGTTTACCAAGTGAACACATATGAGTAGTGACAAAAATGTTATATTTTCATTGAAAAGTATTACATACATATTTGAGATTATTTGTCTCATGCTTTTTAATTTGTGTTACAAAATATAATATGGTGTAACTAATTAATGATGTTGCTTTTGTGGGGTTATTATTTCATGTTCATATGCCTATGGATAATGGATATACTATGCTTATTTAATTAATAAGCTTTTATCATTCCAATAAGACATATACCTAATCCTGATTTGATTTTTAATAGTCAGACTCCTATTGAACAGGTGGCATATATATGCACAACTTTGTACATAGTCACAAATAAGGCTTAAAGGAAGTGTAAACTCACCTTAGTGTAAACAAAGGCAAAATGCAAGCTTTAATTACTTTAATTAGAAAAAGAATCATCTCAGTGCTAAACATGCACACATACTGATCATAAGAGAAGATTATTCAAACAACATCCTCATCATAAATTTATTTTAAAAAATTGACTCCATAAATTTAATAAATAGTGTAATTTGATATCCATCGTAACTGAAAAAAATTCCAATGAGTACGTCTAACAAATTAAATAGTTGAATGCCTTAAAAAAAAGAAAAAAAAAAGAATCAATTAAGTCTCGTAAATTGGTAACAAAATAGTGCAATTATGTCTTATTATTACTTATTATTTAGCAGGTTATTGTGTTGCTAACTAAGCTAAGACATAGCATCCTATGCTGCTTATGTGGATCATATGCATTTGTACAATCATTTTATTTTTTATATTCAGAATGTTTATAATTTTTTTTAAGCTTTTATTTTTTTTAAACCGCTTGTGCCCATTGACTCAATGGCCGATGACTATTTCCATCGAAGGACAGCCAACACAACTATCCAGATTCGACGAAGGCGGTTGATTATATTGCCGCTCCTTTGAGTGACAAAGGCGACCAATGGCGGGCCACCTTGGTAAGATAAGACAGATATGGTTGTTTGTTTGTCTAGTCTGTTAACAAAAAAACTAGCTAATTAAGTTTAGTATTTTATCATTGAAACATGCATGGCGCTAACTGTCATAATTACATAAATACGTATACAAAAATAAAGTTATATATTAGCTACGTAGTTGCAATAACTTTTGGAATAGTTAATATCAATTAATTTTTGAGTGATAAGAAAAACACACAACAATTATTTAAAGGTGTGTAACAAGTAAATACTATTTCTATGTGTAAATTAATTTTAAAAATATAGGAGGGAGTGTATAATGATAAAGGGCTTGACCGTGACATTTAGAATTAAAGATTGAGTCGTCAATAAAGTTGTTTAAAAGGAGTGGGATGACCACAATGTTCTGGCACACTCTTACGAGGTCGGAGGACTAGGAGTCAACGCTGGTAATTAATTATTCTTTTCTTTTATGAAGAATAAAGTGGATGGAGGTGGAGCACTCAAAATTCCAACTTGGTGGCTCATCTGCTAGCTCACACTCACACTGCCAAACTAAATTGCACGAAAATACAAAACGATAGGGAAACAAAAAAAAAAAAATTAAAAATTAAAAATTAAAAAAAATCCAAGGTATGAATGCACATTTATTTTAGGGGCAGGATCTTGTGGCTTAAGATTAATCTGATAAAACTGGTAATATCTAAGTTTTAAAAAATGTAATGTAAGAAATGCATTAAAAAATATAAATATAAAAAAATACAAATATATATATGTTAATTTTTATACATACACAAATATTATCTCTTTCTCATTTTATAGACTTAGCCCTTCAAGCTCCTGCACAATAATTCCTTAGCCACTTGGTGTTGAACTTGACCATTTATCTACTTCTGTCAATAATTTCTCAATCACTTGGGGTTGGATTTGACCATTTGTCAACCTCTGCCCAACAATTTTCTAGTCAACTGGGGTTAGAATTGGCCATTTATTTGTCTCCACCCAACAATACTAACACTAAATTGAATCCTACATGTATAGTTAAATTCGGCCTATTAATCGAATCAAGACCAATACATAGAATGAAATTGGAGTAATGGCATACTAGTTTTTTAATTTCTTAGAAAAAGTATTTTTACATTTTTTGAAAAATTATGAAAACGGGTTATTAGAAACATTGTATAAAGTTTCAATACATTTATGGGAAGCAATGAAACGCCAAATTAAACGCTAACTTTTGAGAGTTTTTTGCCAACATAGCGGCTAAGTAAGTAAATATTACTCATACTTCCAAGAAATTAATTTAGCAGATGAGAATCTCAGACTTAATTCCTTCAATTTCTGTTAGGAATATTGAGAATTTGGATGAAATTTTTTGTGGGCGAAATTGTTGGATTAGTATTTCGTAAATATTAATGATTGGTGATGATGACGTGAAATGCTAACGTGAGTGAGGTTTCATCATCACGACACGGTCTTTCACCATCGTCTTCTAATTTTCTTGACCAGGATGGCGACTTTTTATCAGTATTATATACTTTCAAGAAATGCGGAAAGTCTTACAAAAACATCCTGGTCTGCCGTGTCCAACAATTTCAACTTTTTTTAACATAAATTTCTTCTCTCAACTAGGCAAGTCAGCTAGCTTTCTGGGTAAGAATAAATCTACAAACCTATAGAATCGAAGATATATATATATACACACACGTATATATACTTATAGTGGCCGTGGAAGAGAGCTAACAAGTTGAGAGAATGGAAAAGGCCGGGCAGCCATCTGGGACGGCCCGAGCGGATCTGGTACAAAAGACACCGGTGTTGAGTGGGCGTGGCCCGAAACTGGAAAGGAAATATGTGGAGAAGAACAGGAGGAATCAGTTGAAGGGGCTGTATAACCAACTGTTCTCCCTTGTCCCGTCGTCCCAGGTTTCCACCTCTGCCTATTTGTCTGTCTATACAAAAAACATCATTCATGGATGCTGCATGCATGCATATTTTAACTCACGGTCACGTTAATTTTAACCTATTAAAACATGGTTTTCCATTTTTCCTACATAAATCTACAGATTTCTGTGTTTTTGTGAGTGTTTCAAAGGTGTCCAGGCCAGTACAACTCATTAATTAGGAATTTAGGATCACTAGTACAGAAAGCATCATTCGATCCCCGAGTCCGTGGAAGCAAAAAATAGGCCTCTGTACTACTACAGACAACGCGTATAGTATAGACGCAAAAACTGATCAAAAGTTTTGAAAATCAATACTAGATGAGCGTTTTTAGTGCTTCAATTTTTCAAATCAATAAATTTTAGAACTTTTTAATTTTAACATGACAACGAGTAGTTACTCGATCGTGTAGTCAATTTTAAAGGTATCTAGTGTTGTGATCTTTAAGATCATCTATGAGAGGATTTGTTAATTTGGATAGCTTTGGAAATCTATGTATTAAAGATTTTTTAAACAATATATAGTTCATAAAAGCTTATGTAGAGTGTAAATATATGATAATGCCTGCATGAAATATAAACAAGAACATAGTATGTATATCTACCTATATATACCTAGCTTCTTTTTTTTTTTTTTTTGACAACCCTATACCTACTTCCATTTCAATCAAGCTAAGGTATCATTGATAGAACTATATGTACCTACTAGGTGAGATTACTAATAACCGACAAAATTCACCATTTTTTTAGAGACATTAAAAACTAGAAAGTATATGTTTACATTATAGAAATGTGTATGACATTAACCACAGCCAAGGTAGTCTATCTAGCAACTGATTTAGTGACCACAATGTTCAAATTCGACTTCAAGAGAGATATTTATTGACCTTATTGGTTTGAGCCGGTCAGGTATAAGGTTGTTGATTTACCTTCTTGTGATTCTTTATGGTCACAAATGGGATTTCACCGAGAGCACACTTTCAGGTAACAATAAGGTTTTTCGGCATTAACGGAGCTACAGTTGGGACAGTTGCCTCCACTCACCCCACCCCCCGCCCCATATATAGCCCTGGTATATATATATATATATAAACATATATACTTAACAATTGGTTAGTTAGCTAAGTTGGTAGAGGTCCGTTCCCTTTTAGATCTTCCTTCTAGAAAAGATCTAGGGTTTAAATCCAGGCCCAGGGCTTTCAACAATAACAAAATTTCTGGCTCCTTCACTCTTTTATGGTAAACCAAAGAAATGTGTATGCCTATTAGATTGTCAATATTGCATGTGTTAATATACATGTGGTGTGAAAACTCTATGAGTCTTATTAGGTACAAGGAAATTAAAGCATACAATTAATGATGCTTTACATATGAACGGTGCAGGAAACTTTGCCATTGCCTGATCAAGTAGACGTAACAATCAATTACATAAAGACAATGAAAGAGAAGTTGGAGAAGATGAAGCATGAGAGAGAAGAGCTGATGATGATGAAGAAGAAGGCGCAGAGCAGAAAAATGCACAGTTGTGCATCGTCGTTGTCAAGTCATCTTCATCATCATGTGGAGCCTCATCCTCAGATTCACATTCACGAGATGGGTCCGGCCATGGCGGTCGTTTTCATCACTGGGCTCGACAACGTTGCCACGTTCAATGACATTATTCGAGTGGTCCGAGGAGAAGAAGGTGTTGAAGTTACCAGCGCCAGTTTTCAACTCCACGGTAACTCTACGTTGCAGATTGTCGGTGAACCGGTAATTATTTTATATGCATTCATTTTCACACATATGATATGGCTTGATTAATAAGGGGGAATGTTGGATATATGCACACAAATTTATACATTTAATTTGACTCATTTGTGATAAAGCCTAAAGGGTAATGCTAGATAAGCATAAATTTATATAATTTTATATGGAAATAACACTTTTAATCTATCTGTTATCTTTGTGTATATTTATTCCATTAATCAGTTGAGTTCTTACTAAGGTAGGGACCTGGTTTTTATAGTTTTAATAAAATTGCAAAGTCGGAACCAAATCCGCCCTTAATTGAGTGGTATAAAGGTAGTAGATCTACTTGCTAGAGTTTTAATGGAAATTGCAATGTTGCAAACAAATTCACCTTTAGTTGAGTTCAAAGTCTAAACTGATAATTGGATTGTTCAACACCACCTCAACTAAAAGTCTAAGCTAATAGTTTGATTGCATATTTATGTTTATATATTATATATGCTCAACGCATACTAAGGTAGCATATCTTCCTAGAGTTCTAATGAAATTGCAATTTTGGGACCAAATCCACCACTTAGTTGAGTTCTTACTAGTGTTGTAGATCTTATTCATAAAATTTTAATGAAACTGCAATTATCAAGACCAAATCCATCCTTTAGTTGAATTCTTACTAAGGTAGCATATCTAGTTCCTAGAGGCTAGAGGTTTTGATAAAATTGCAATATTAAATATGCCACTTCACTAAAAATTTAAAGGATAAAATACATACTACAAATAATTAAGGAACTAAATTACACCTAGACAAGAGATTAAAAGTGTCATTTTCTCTAATTTTTCATTTCACTAATTTATGATAAGGTCAATCTATTTCTTAGTAATCAATAACATAAACATAAAACTATTTGCATCAAATTGAAAAGTAATGACAAATATAATAAGAAGTATAAGATAATATAAGTTCATATGATTCAGGTATAATTTTACATGTGCCTCAAAGCATCTTATGTATATAAGATATAAGATTCAATGTAAACATACAACATAGGCCATATTTGATAACATAGTTAGTTTATCAACTAATTTTGACTTATTTGACCATTATTAGCTGTTTAACTTGGTTAAATAACCATAAGTGCTTGATTAATTAACTTTTCGTAACCACTTATTGCTTTAAAATGCTAAAATTCAAAAAGCTACTCAAAACAGTTTTTTCGATAAGTTTTTTGAGAAAGTCATTTTACATGTAATCAATTATTACTTAACAACTAATTTACCAAATATCTTTCTACAAACATTTAATGCTATCAACTACTACCCATTCAGCTAACAACGGTTTACCAAACACCCCAGTATTCAATATTCATTAATATTAAGCATATAAGATTTGATGTAAAGGATATAAGATTTGATGTGAAGAATGGTACGTTCTGATTTGTTGCAGGTTGGGAAATGGGCAGTGAGTAACGGAGCTGCCGGAGCAATAACGTCAGTGTCAAAGAAACTAAAAGAAATGATAAGTGGGGCGACAAGCACCGAAACGGAGTCATCATCACGACTAGAGTTATGGGATTATGATATTGAAAATGAAGTGTGGGGATTTGATGTAGTAGCACCACTGCAACATAATATCGAACAATATTGAAAATGAGTGAAACCCGTAGGCGGTAGCGCATCTACTACCTGAGAGTGTGCAGGATAAATCCCGCTTTGTAAACAACAATACTAATATTTCTTCTTAATTAAGAGGTTTAACATCATAAGACGCAGATAATCAAGGCGTAAAATCCATCTTAATTGTTAACTAAACAGCTGTTTAAGACGCCAATGACCTTGTGGTCTGGTGGCAAAAAAAAGAAGCTGTTTAAGACTGGTACAAGTTGGCATCCAATGCACAGAATAAGATATAGCTAAGGTTGTTTGTTGGTTTTATTACGATGTTACAACATCATATGGCAACATCCTTATTCTGAAAATGTAAATCTCTCTCTCTGTGTTAAGTTTCTAACATGCTTATAGAGAGAATGGCTGCCAATCCAATGTTTCACCAGCAAACATGGGGATCACGTCACCGGATGCATAAGAATACGATTTTGGTACCTTCCATGGAGTTTTAGTCAGTTTAATTTTTGTTGTGTTCCTCGGGAGGCCATAGAAATCTGGTCCGTTAAAGCTTGTAAATGCTTCAAGCTTGTCGAGGGCACCAGCCTAAAGGCAACAACAAGGACAATCAATCATCAAACACGGATATGATTAAGCGAAGAAATTAAACACAATGGCGTTAGAAATTACCTCCTCGAAAACCTTTGCGTACACTGACAAGGCTACGGTAGAGTTGTAAATACCAGCGCATCCACATGGACATTCTTTCTTCTTTCGATCATGTGGGGCGCTATCAGTTCCGAGGAAAAATCGTTTGCTGCCACTCGTCACTGCCGAGACAATAGCTTGTCCTGCATTGAAAACATTGGAGCATGTTCAGTCCAGTATACTTGAGAAAGAAAAATTAGATAGCAGAAAGAACAAAACCATATATATGGAAAAGTTGATATTTTCATTTTCCTATCATAAATATCGATTTTTTCCATGAACACCTCATGTTCTTATCTAAATCCATGTTAGCGGTTAACCTAGACCAAAAAAGTGTTCCTGACAGGACACCTCGATGAAAAAGTGAAAACGAATCAGGAAAGGGAAATTGCATATGCAGAGAGGGTAAAGATGTACTATGGATCTCTCTTTTAAGTACAGGAAGACAGTAATTGTGTGGCTGCAGTCCCCCTTGAAACAAAGAATTCCTGTTTAGAACAAGATGTTGTGGAGTGACAGTGGCTGCAACAGATCCTATAAACAAAATGGTTTTAATCAGATATAAATGAGGGGCTAAAACTGTCTCAATGAAAAAGGCAAATCCAGTGATAAAATACCTTCACGGCAAGATTCTACAAACTTCACAGCATCCAAGGTGGTGACGTGCTCCATCACAATCTTCAACTGTGGAAGTCTCTGAACCAAAGGGCCTAAAACCGTCTCAATGAATACCTTTTCTCGATCAAATACATCGACCTCTGGGCTAGTTACCTCTCCATGGACCTGCAGTTAACATCTCTTATAGCTAAGAGTTCCATTGTCCAGAAACATGATAATAACCAGCACATACATATGAAACAGAGGTAAAGTAAAAACAAAATGAAATTTGAAAAATATAAGGTGAAAGTCATGTACTCCTTAATAAAGAAGTGGGATGACTTGTTGCAAGTTGAATAGGCTACATAAGTTTTAATCAAAGTTGTGGCATACTTTGGGTCATTACATAACACCACAGAAAAATTACATTCTTCAGGATGAAAACTAATAATTATTGGGCACAAAGAAGTTACCAGAAGAGGCATATTTTGCTCAACCATTTCCTCAAGAACTGGCAAACATTTTCCAAAAAGATCAGTGACACCATCCTGAGAATTTGTTGTAGCACCAGCAGGATAAAGTTTTACAGCATATACTACTCCACTTTGCCCTGTGACATGCTAAAGCGTAACTAGATGGAAGTATAGAAAGCCAAAGAATTTTGTATTTCAACTTGACCACTCTAAACATTTGTGTCCTCCTTCAGTGCTTCCACCATCAAAAATTTCAATTCTAACTTTATAGTGGCCATGAGAACATTCCAAATTAAATCTAAATTCTTTTCACTCATACAAACAGAACATAGCATGACAACATGGAGACAGAAGAATGTACTCTATGTATATATTCCAAATTGTTGTTTTATAATATCTTCATGCAGTGGACTGATTAAAAGATAAGATGTGTCCCAATGGAAAGCATGTTGAACTCACTGGCTTGTTTAATTTCAAGAGGACTTGTTGTATCTGTCAAATATAGTGTCATAAGGGGCATAAAATTAGAATTAGGAGGCAATGCTTTTAAGATGGAATCCCGGTATGCAACAGCTGCAGCAGTGGTGGTGACAGGAGGCTTCAGATTTGGCATGATGATTGCCCTCCCGAAGTTACGTGCACTATATACATTAAGTAGTCAAAATCAAGGCATAAAACTACATTCAACAGAGAAAGGAAGGGGAAAGATAGACTACATCTGAATAAATATTAGTTTCTGGAATTGACTCTGTCAAATTCACAAGTTGAAATTAATAAAGAAATAAACCTGTGAGAGACAACCGCTTCAAGAAGGTCACCATCACGGAGATGAAGATGCCAATCATCAGGTTGTGTAATTGAGAGCTCCATTCTCACTCTATTTGCTTTCCTCTGGTTTTGCCCACTAAATTTAGAAACAGGAAAAATCAATGCCTGCAACACAATGAAGTTTATAGTACATAAATTAAGCAGTTCGGGCATCAACAGCTTAAAATATTCCAA
Organism: Ipomoea triloba; assembly: GCF_003576645.1. Taxonomy (NCBI): domain Eukaryota; kingdom Viridiplantae; phylum Streptophyta; class Magnoliopsida; order Solanales; family Convolvulaceae; genus Ipomoea; species Ipomoea triloba. Next base: position 2,421,785 of record NC_044926.1, on the reverse strand, counting down.
ACTCAGAATAAAATAAGTTCCCAAATACTTTAAGCTCTTCAGGAACCATAATAAAGTTACAATAATGATTTCAGGGCATCTTTTGCATATAGAGTATTTCTTTTTTTGGGAAACTGCTATTTTAGGGAATCTTGTCTGATATAAATTGGTAAGATCATGAGCTTTATGCAGTAGGAAAATCATCATTACACACATAGCATGACCACTAAACATGCGGACTCATTTAACTATAAAAAATGCTAGAAACCCAATGAATGGAAGCCACATCACGGTGGGAAATATCGGAGGAGAAATTCAAGAGGGGTAAGAAGCATTTTCTTTTAACTACTCAACTCATCAAGAAGGTTATAGATACCTTGCAGGGAAACGATATGGCCTTCATCATATGGAAGCTAAAGAACAAGAAGCATTCTCCTCAAAACTAAGCAGTTTAACTGTCAACTAAGGAAGAAGAAGAGAGAAAAGAAGATAGCATAAGACAAAGGATTGACACAATTGGATGTAGTAATTGATTATAATATCATGATCAGGACTGATCAACAAATAAAATGAGATAACAAAGCAGGGAAGAGAAATTACATGGCCGGTTTCACATTGCCAAGATACACATTACAAAGTTATGTATGCAAGATTAAAACTTTGGTGTGGGTATGAACAGTGGTGAAACCAGGGTTAGACATTGAAAGATTGCATTCATGGAAATGAGGTTAAAAAAAAAAAAGTCTTTTTGGCCACTAAGCAATCATTTTCCTTCAATATATCTTCATCGCTCTTCTTGTGTAGAGATGTCTTAATTAACTTAGTTATAAATCTTACCATTTAATATCAATAACAAACTAAGACATTATACATATAACAAATAAAAAAATCTCACAAATTAATTTTGCAAATGTATAATAATAAACTCTATGGATTCGAACCAGTTACTGCTGCTGCCGGACGATGGAGGCTCTAAGGCGGTGCTGAGGGCTGCCGGTAGTCGCTACGGTCTGCGGAGCACCGGAGCTGCTGATTTCACTGAAGGCTGATTGCTAAAGTCCTGATTTTTTTTTTTTAAATGGCAATCTGAAATCTGAATTTTTTTTTGTCTTGAAATTTGAAGTGGCCATGACCATGAGCTGGAGGTTTAGATTAAAAAAAGGGAGAATTTTTTTTTTTTTTTTTTGCAATGTAGATTCTCGAAATTGGAAAACACTATTTGCCTATTTAGAATATTTCTCTTTCCGTATCGAACATTTAAAAAAGAGTACACTCTCAAACGCACAATTTTGGAGAACTTTCAATTGGGCATTTCATCGAACAATTGGAGGGCAGTATTACTTAAAACAGCGAAAGGGCATACCTGTGGGCTTCAGATCATATTGGAGAGATTAAAAGCTCCCAACTCTGTAGCTTTCATTAACTTCCGAGTGTTACTCATCCAAACACAAAAAAGTTATACAGAGTAGTTTTTATGAGACATATTCTATCTTGTTCTACGGCGAATCCTAAATATTCGAACGATGATACAGTAGATCTACAGCCCATATTTTGTTCCAAGGATTTACATGTGCAATATGTAAAGCCCGGCCAGTTAAATGGATTGGGCCAATTTGAAGCTCTAGAGCCCGCGGGGTCGCGGGCTACATGGGGTGGGCAAAAAGCCCGCTTATTATGGGAGCCTTCAAAATTATAGTTTGTCTCGCTCTTTTTTGGAGCTAGACAGACTAACTCGGCTGGTTAAATTTATTTTGATGATTTTAACGATAAACCATGATCCATGTAGCAAGATAGATCATTTTTATTTTTAATGTAATATAATACTAATTCATTTTGACTTACAATATACTAAAAAAATGTACATATACTAAAAATATGTGTACCAAACTATAATAAGCATAATAAAAATTGAACACGCAATATACTAAATGTAAATTTATATTAGGTCCACCTTACCAGATGAACTTAGATTGCATGATATAATTTGTCATAAGAGGGAAGAGTGGAATATAATTTAAGGTAGTTGGAGTGATAATAGTTAGATGAGTTGTTATAGCAGTAATACCAACAATGAGATTAAGACCTTTCAATGGACTCATTGGCATCATGATGCCCAGAAAACAACACTATGATTGGAGTGTACGTTTTAATGCATTTATTTAGTTAGATGAATTGTTATAACAATAATACCAACAATGAGATTAAGACCTTTCAATGGACTCATTGGCATAATACCCAAAAAACACTATGATTTGGACTGTTTTAATGCATTTATTTCTACGTTTCAAAAAAAAAAAAAGGAAATTGAAGTAATCACATACAATTAATTGAATAGATTACTATTTGAAAGACCACACAAACACATAAACATGGTCGAACTCATAATTTTTCACATGATGAGTCTGACCTGAATAAGCTAAGGATGTGTTTTGTTTCAACCAATAGGTAATAAACTATATGCTTATGTTTGTACCTAACCTCATAACCTCTGAGGTATACATATGTTGGAGAAAACAACACAAAATTACATACAAATGCATATATAATAAGCATATGCATGCAGAAATACTGGTACACTATATGTATATATTATATTCATGCAGATGGTGGCCTAGGTGGAGAAGACTTGAGTGCTAATCTGAAGATTTCATCAAAAGCAGACTCAATACATGACTTCAGTTTCTTCCCATCTATAAAGTCTTTTTCTGTCACAATGGCGAGTCTCAATTTTCCCACATAGCTCACCATCGTCACCGATAAACTCTGCAAACCATCATGCCAAACCAATATAATATAATCAAGATCAGTGAAAACATATATATGTGTATGCCATTTCCTTTATTTATACATATATTTCTCTTATTAAGAGAATTAACATATGGAAGTCTGGATATATATACCTGAGGGGCGCCGGCCACGGCGAAGTACATGCCCTTTACTGGATAGTTAACAAGCGTGGTTTCTTCCACCGGACCGATCATGTTCGTCGTGGTAAAGCTTGTGTTCCTTAACGTTCCACGTATGTACTGTGCAGTCGCCTGCAACCATCCATTTTATGAGAGTTGAAGAATTATTATATAAATATACCTAACCTCTGACTGTAAATCTTAATACCATTAAATTAACAGATAAAAATATGATCTCGCAATTGCTCTTTAAATGTGTGATTTGAGTAAAGTTAATCTTGATTATAACTGATTGGTTCAAATTAAAAAACACTACTCAACTAGAATCTAAGTTAGTCCAATCAACTTGGCTGGAGTTGTCCAAAATATGATATTTCTATATCTTAGTTAAAGCCAGACAAACTATACTATGGATCATGATCTACATTATTACAATTTAATGTAGAGCATAGCCTACAAATAAATATTTATTTTTAATATATTAAATATTCAAAAAAAAATAAAATTAGTAGTATGTCTGAGAATAAATATTCAGTACATAAAAAAGAAAATTTTAAAAATAAACATTTAGAATACTGAAATAATAAACTTGATGTCAACAACCCTTGGGAGGACAATAATTTGCATTTTATCAAACAGTTTGTGGGCATACCTCAGGGCCCCTGAGCTTTCTGGAGAATTCGAGGAGCTGGCTGGTGAGATAGACGGACGCGGAATTCCGTTGCCGCTTCACCATGCGGTGGGCGTTGTAGATGAACCGGAGTGGATTGGACGACTCGCCGTCCCGCAGTTTGGGAATCGCGAAGGGGAGAAACGTGAACCGGTTTCCCCATGGCATTTCCGAGTTAGGTTTGATCATTTCGCTCACCGACTTATAACCGCCGATCGCCCTGGTGTTGAACAGAACCAGCGCCGTGCATTCCGCGTTACATGTTTCTCTGTCGGTTTCCTGCATGTATAATCTCGTCCCGTACGTTAGTATCCCCGAAATCACGTCGTTGATCGTGACGTTAAGACTGGATTTTATCTGTTTGAGATGGTAAAGCGAAAACGCCATGGTAGTAACGGAGATGGGACGGAACTCGACGCCGTCATCCTGGGAATGAATCGCCGTTTTCTCGTCGTCAATCAAACTGCTCTTCAGAAAACTCCAGGAAAAATCCGTCACCGTGTCGATCACGCCGGACAAAAACCTCGGCACCGCCTTAAACGCCTTGGCCACGGCGTTGCTATTCTTCCCCTGCTTTTTCCCGCTCCCTTCCCGGCCGGGAAACGTCAGGGGCAGCGCCGTATTATCAGCCCGTTTAAGGCAAGAAAGAAGAGCTCCCATCAAGGAGTAACCGTCTCCGAGCGAGTGGTGGAGCTTGAAGATACAGTTCCCCGCTGCGTTGCTCGTCGGGTACCGGAATATGTGAATCTCCCATAACGGTCGGGTTTCCGGGAATGGATCCATGGCTATCTTCGTCAGATACTCCGACAGACAATTGTCGTAGAATTCCAACGGCTTCCCGTCGGGGAATATCGGGACTTTGAGATGGTCTTCCACATTAACTTTCACCGGTTTCCAATTCTTCTCACCATTTTTTCCGGTCACCTGTTTAAACAAAGAAAAATATAAGTATAGGTAGCTAAGTCTAGTTCAGAATTCTATCATTAAAATTAAAGCCGACTGTTATATAAATATAAAAGAATATACTATAATTAAACATTTGATTCTGACACTTACCATTATGATTTTAATTATTCTTATCAGTACAGTTTTTCTGATCAGACAAGTTAAGATCATAACTTTATCACAAAGGCTACCAATAATTAAGTAGATAAGATTAAGGGAGCATACCATGATTGAGGAAAACCTTGGATTAATGGGCAAAAAGACATCCCTGATTTCAGAAAGGATGACTGAATCATCATCTTCAATTGGAACACTTGTTTCCAGAACAGCAATAATGGAGAGGGACAACACAGAGCTGTTCATGTACTGCGAACAGGGACTAGCAGGCGCCAGAATTTCTTCATCATCTCCCTCTAAATAATACTCCATTGTCGTCTTCACTTGTATGCTAGCTTGTTTGTTTCTTTCGTAGTTCCGGCCTCTTGCATGTATCTGTGTATGTATATATATATACAGAGATATATAATAATAGGTTGAAATAGCATTCGATTAAGGTTAAGTAGTCAGGTTGTTAAACTAAAATAGTATATGTATTCGCATTATAATTATTTAGTTGCAATTTTTTTTGCTATCTTAAAATTTTGATGTAGACATTATTAATTTGGATTGGTTTACATTGTTAATTTTTGTGCCACCTTAATGATAAGTGATAGGGTACAGAAGAAAGGCAATCATTATACCATGTTGCAAGGTGAATTGTTGAAAAATTTATAAGTAAATTAATGAAATTTGTATGTAATTAATTTTTATGATGATAGCCAAGATCTTGTGGTATAGTGGTACTTGTTTGCATTCATGGGAGACGATATTGACTCTTTGTGCTTCAGAAAAAAAATAGTTTTGTCCCAAATCCATTCAAAAATTTTAATTCTGGGAGATGTTCTAAGAACAAAAGAAAACTACATAAATCATATTAGGGCCACACTAATATAGGTAACTATCAAGAGTGGCCCAAATCTATTAGAAAAAATTAAATGACATAGCCAAAAATCAAACTGTAAATTAAATTTTCAAAACCAGTTATCAGTTAATCAACACCATAAATATTCAGGTTGATATTTTAATTTATAGCTTAGATTGGTGGCATTACCAATGCGTATGTTTGTACACGATACCGTCGTAACGGCGATCCCCCATAACCTGTCATAACTCATTAAAGTTGTGTTGACCTTTAATGCATGTCACCCACTCCGGCATTATACATGTTCCCAGTAACATTATTGTTGGATAGACCTTATAGTAAATATGTGTGAATAGTGGGAAACAAAAGATTACTCCATAAGACATTATCTTTGACACTCCACAAGTGCCAAAGACCTTGTGGTCAAACGGCATAGTTGTGGCCTTTTTAAGTGAGAGGTCACAGGCTAGTCCTAGTGGGGACGTTGACTCTTTGTGCTTCAGTAGGTTAAGAAAAGTATATAAGGATAGATACTACATAAGAAAATTACCTTATTTTTTTTTTTTTAAAAAAAAATCTGCAATAGTTATCTGAATGTGCGTTTTGGGTAGATAATGTCTTGTACTCTAGTCTACAAACGACCACAAATATGTAAATTAGCCTAAATTGTTCATAGCTGACTAAATCCAACCTTAACGCCTACAGATTTCCCTCATCACCCATAGAAAATGACTTCAATTTATTTATTTATAGAAAGTTCACATATGTTATCGGTGCACTCTAGCAAAGTTTGTCTTATAACCCTAATAAAAAACAAAATCACAAAGAGTTAAATTAACTTAAGTTATTCATAATCTACTAATTCAAATCAAGAAGATCAATATACAATCTACTTAATTTAATTTTCTAGCTAGGGTTATGATATTGGATAGAGTACGTGCATATGGAAGATGTAACAAAAAGTGTTATCTTCTTCACGTGTCTGCTCATACAAGATAGACCTAACTGAAAGTGCAATAATCTTGATTGGACGTCATGCAACGTAAGATAAGACGGTAGTGAAATGAACTTTATGGTGAAATTGCAGTGCAATAGTAGTTCAGCAGAAATGGGCACAAAAGTCTAAAACTGATGAAAGGGGTGATCTAATTCTGGGTAGGCCAACTCTCTTTGCATCGGCCCTTCTTCTTTATTGTGCCTTGGCGGTGTCATCCATTTTGCTGGATATATTATTAGTTAGGAAATTACTATGACCCTGTTTGATAAATGACTGTTAGCTGATTGAGTTAGAAGGTATATTATTAATTCATAATATTAGCTGATTGTATATATTTTTTATTAAATATAATACACTGCCTAGGCACTAGGCGCTAGTTTACGATCTCATTAGCGCCTAACGCCTACTGCAACTATAAGGTAGGCATATTTGACGTGCTCGATCTTGGTATTAGGTTTATTGAGTTGCCCTTAATAATGTTTCAATAGCCAATGACCTTGTGGTCTAGTGGCATCCGGTTGCACCCCTCATGTGGAAGGGGGTGAGTTCGAGCCTCAGTGGAGGCGCTGCTTTAATAGGTTGAGAAAGTAGTTTATGAACAGATACTACACTGTAATAGAGTCAGTACCACTCAAAAATAATAATAATAATAATGTTTCAATGGATCGAATTTTGGATATGATCACTGTCTTGGTGGTCCTCAAGGAAAGGGCCCGTTTTCATGAACTAGCATTTCAGTATTTAATTCATTTTGATTCAAAAAATAAGCAATATTGTTTAATTTTGGTTTTAGTTACGTTATACATGACAGATTGAAATAGATATATACTTTCGGTGTCTATATAATATTATTTAACTTCACCTATAGAGGTGTAGATTAGTTGAAATATTGCAAGTATATTTTAGTGCTTTGCCACCTTGTCATCCTATACTCTATTCTAACATGATTACATTTAATGCGTCGTCGTCCAAATTGTTTGGATAAGAGATCTGACTTTATATATATATATATATATATATATATATATATATATATATATATATATATATATATATTTGGATCAATTCACGTGCGAAAGTCTCCCAGGTGAAAAATGAGGTGAGATATGAATTGTTGATCAAATTTATATTAACGATTTAAATCAATGAATTTTAGTTTTTTTTTTTAATTAAAATTAGCTTCTAGGGGAGTGATGCATTCTCCTCATACTATTTAATGATGCATCTTAAGTGTTAAAATGACGCATCTTAAATATGACACACCTTAAGTGTTAAAACATCACACCTGAAATATTAAAAACGACGCATTTTAAGTGTTAAAATTGTGAACCTTAAATATTAAAATGATACACATTAATCCTCCATCTTCATGATAATTGATAAGAGAATGACAAGCAAACATTTATTAGGTGGTTGGGATTGGAGGGATTATGAGCCAATAAACTTTCGACATATTTCTTCACCTTAATTATTTGTTTGAGTCCCACCTAGAAACACGTACTATTTCTTTCTTTCTTTTTTTTTTTTTTTTTTGAATAAAAACGCGTACTATTTCCAAGATCGCTCGAAATATTTAAATTTCATTATTTATAATTAATTTACTACGTATACTTTCTTTAAATAATATATTGTCTTAGTTATTTTCATCTCTATTTAATAAAGCTTATAGCTTATTTTAAACTATAAATAAGTTATAAATTATGTTTGATTAAACATGAAGAGTTTAAAATATTATAATTTATTTTGAAACGTCATTCCAAGTTTTTTTTTTATATTTTTTGTTTTTTTTTTAAATTTTGATTAATGTACAAAAATGACACAATATATCCTTCATTATTCAAAATCATAATATCTCAATTTATTCTTTTAGGTATGTTTACATTTTTCAACTAATTCAACAATTAATTTTATCAAACATTTTATTTTTAATTAATTAACGTTTTATTTACTGACTTTTCAGCCCAAAATATCATAGTGCAGACCACATCTCCCCCCAAAACCAATTTGTTCTCAATTTCTTTAAATTGGAACTATATTTATCACTTTAATTATTTATTTTTATTATAATAAGTTAGTTAAAAAGTATTCATTTACATCTTTTTTAATATAATTATTGTTAATCCTTATAACTATCATAAATTTTAATCTATAATTTTATTTTAATATAAATAATTATTATCATCATTAGAATATTTAATATTTTCTAAAAAATAACATAGTAATAAGAAAAATATATATTTTTCTAGTCAACCAAATACCGAAGAAAGAAAACATTTTTGCAAAAAATGAACCATTTTCCGGGACCTTAATTTTCCTAAATTGCAATGTATGATAGACCTTTAAAAATATAATGTCATGGTGTCTCTCCTTCTACCACTCATCACTAAGTGGTGTTGGCCTTTCCGCTTATTAATTTGATCCGATAGCCCTACCGATTTGATCTTCAAATTAATATAGGTTAGCAGCAAATTATTGTGTGGACCATAAATAAATGCAATATATATTTTTAATATACAAAAAGTATATTATATGTAAACTAAATATGCATTATCTGATAATATATAAAAAATTATGTACTTTCAAATAATGTATTTTTAATATATTAAAAATATACTTTTTAATTACGGTTCACACAAATATGTAGACCAGGATCCATATAATAATGATGAGGATAGCTGAGGTGGTTTCAATTATGAAATATCTTCATAATGATTGGGAGCAAATTATGAAATATCTTCAAACTTCCATCACTTGATTCACACATTATTAGGTTTATATATGAATACTAATAGTAACTCATTTGATTTTTATGAGCATATTCTTTTGTCTGAATAGCGTGTAAAATTTAAATTTTAGACATTTGGTCTAAATTGCACAAAAATAGAAAACAGAGAAAACATGCGGTACATACCAAATACTTGTAAATTCGAATTCAAGACTTTTTGCAAAAGTTGCACAAAACTATGAAACAGGGAAAACACAAGATACTATACCAAACGCGTGAAATTTTGAATTCAAGACTTTTTGTCTAGGTTACACAGAAATAAAAATTGGAAAAAATAATATAAAAAGTGAAAAGATGTACGAATATTATAAATATAAATTTGTGTTTACAAATATTTTTTTTCTTTTAATATGTATAAATACTAATTGTTTACAATTTTTTAAAATAAATATATTTATCTTTCACTTTTTTAAAATTAAAAAACGACCCTAAAATGTTTCATGAAGTTTCCGTAAATTTGTGTAAAGAAACATTTATGAAAATCGAGCAATGTAGTATACTGAAGCGGGCTTGAACTCGCTACTTTCTCAACTTACTGAAACAGGCTCGAATTCACTCTCATCCATGTGAGAGTGTAAACCAGGACACCGGGTGCTACTAGACCACAAGGTCTTTGGCACCAAAACTTAATAGTTAAAATTATACGTTTGTTATATATATATATATATACTTGTTAGCGTGTAGACTGTAGACAACCAATTTCAAAAAAAATTCCAAAAGAGGTTCAACTAGCTCTGATCTGCACATGTATATGTTTTACTTAGGTTCTACGAAGGTTTGGTTGGCTGGCTACTTGGATAATAATAACTAGCTGTATTATTGACATTGTGCTTGACGTATTACAATTATTAAGTTTCAATTTTTATTTATTTATTTTACTTTTGTATCATAGAAAATCTTTTTAACCACTACTCAAGTGTACAGTTAGATCAAACTTGCCTTACCAACAAAGAACTATAACAAGAAAAATAAGCCGGCGTTGTCTATAGTCAGTTGGCTCAAATCGAGAAGGTTTGGTTCCCTAGTCGACAAATGATTTCAAGAAGACTAATCAAAGGTGGAGCTGCCATGGGGGCAACTGTCCCCACTGCCCAAAATTAGACAGTCCAAAATAACGTCGTTTTGTGGTCTTTAAAAGATGGAGGAGAATGGAGTCTTGAAGCTTGGCATGGAATTTAAGAGAGAGAGAGAGAGAAAGGGAGAGTTATATCTTAAAGACTAGGTTTAAATACACACATATATATACCTCATATCCTTGGGGACCGTTTGGTTCACGGAATGTCACATTACCTCAGGGAATAATGTTAGATTGCTGGAATGTTAGATTCATGTGTTTGGTTAAAACTGAGGAATGTAATATAAACCTGTTTGGTTTATTGGTTATCTTTTATATATACAATTTTTTTTTACTTTAATACTTTTAACATATTTATTACATGATTAAAAATATTAACTAATTAAAATCTTGAACATGAGAAATAAAATTATTTTATAAGCTAATATGGTGTAATAAAAATAAAATAAAATATATAATTACAAAAATAATTAAATATAATGTATATAATAAACTAACATAAAAATATATTATATATTATAATAATTAGAATTAAAATGGTAAAATTTGTAAATATCCAAGGTTATCTTACATAACCTAAAAAGGGTAAGGGAATCACATTCCCTTCAAAATCCTATGTGGAGGGTAAGTTGCATTACTTAGGGAATGTTATATTCCCTTATGAAGATGAACCAAACATAGGAATGTTAGCTTTGGAATGTCACATACCCTTAGTTATGTTGTATAACTTGAACCAAACATAGAGTTTTAGGAAATGAGTTAATACCCATGCAATATAGTCCTCGACTATAGTGGTTTTACTCAATTTAGTTCTAAGTGACTTTTTGTGCTTAATTTAGTCATTGACTTTGATGATTTTACCCAATTTAGTCCTCCTTTAGGAATTCTGTTAGTTAGCTGTTAGTAGAAGTGTTAACATGGTAATTTTCTTTCGTTTTTAAAACAATAAATAAAATTAAATAAAGTTTCCCCATCTTCCTTGTAACAAGCCCTAGAAATCTAAAAGCATACAAACCCAACAATTGATTCACTTCCAAGATACGGAGTATATATATAATCGCAGATGCAAGAGGCAATTTGATTATGCTCTGTATCGAACTGTGCATCAATGCCATTTCTTAATTGCTTTCAATCAAGATCATCCCAGCACTTCCCAAGAAAGGAATTGCTTCTTCCAAAGTTTAAACAAAAAAATAAATCAAAATTCTAAACCCATACGTGTTATCTTGCGGCAGATGAATTTCCCTTGAATTTTTTCCGGTACATTCACATTTTGTGACTGCGCCGCTGTGCACACAAGAAACCATAATACTATGTTGGTCGTTATCGTTGCATCTCGAAAGCCATTGTTTCTTCGTCTCGAATCCCTCATGGTGTCTGCTTTCAGTTCTGCATTTGCTTTTAGTGCCAACAGTTCGTAACAAGGTTCAACAATGGCTGGCATGCCAGTAGTGCGTAACATGCTTCCCGGGCGTTCGGCATGTGTATGCTTTCAATTTATCAATGGTTTTTGTATGCTTTTAGATTTCTAGGGCTTGTTACAAGTTAGATGGGGAAATTTTATTTTATTTTATTTAGTTTTTTAAAAACGAAAGAAAATTACCAGGTTAACCCTTCTACTAACAGCCAACTAACAGAATTCCTAACGGATGAGTAAATTGGGTAAAATCATCAAAGTCGATGACTAAATTAAGCACAAAAAGTCACTTAGAATTAAATTGAGTAAAACCACTATAGTCGAAGACTATATTGGGTATTAACTCTGTAGGCTTTGCAAAATAAATATAAGGATTGGGCTTGAAACTTATATTATTATTAATAGACTAGAATCATAATATTTGGGCTAACATTTAAAATATTATTATATAATCGTGAATCTAGATTGGGCTTTAAGTCCTAGAATTTAAAATAGTATGATGGGCTAAGTTATAAAATTTTCTTGAAATGGACTTTTGTTAGAGAAATAATTTATTTAATACTCACGTATCTTTTATCTTAAAAATAGATGTGATTGAAAATAAATTTCGTATAAGAAAATATTATACATTATAATTTTGGATTAAATTATACAGGGCGTTACAGTCCTACTTATATTATTATTTAAACTTTAAAATAACGTGACAATTTTAAAAAGTACAAGTCTACTGTCTACAAGCTAGATATGTACAAGTTATTAAAGCACTAGTAACATTTTCTTTTGATGTACTAAAATTAATACAAAAAATTGACTAGAGAAAGGTAGGAGAGAAATGAAGCGCGATTTGATTGATGACCGACTTAAATTTAAAAATATGCTACAATAATCTTTATTTATACGGAAAATAATTTAAGATTATAACATTATGATATTATATTATTATCCATTGTTACAAAAAATCTTGCATGGAATAACCCATATGATAATATCATCAATTGCAAACTATTTTGACATGAATTGAACCTCATCTAGCTCCTACTCTCATATTATTTCAATTTCGTCACTGATGATTTAAGAACTCCGAATATCAAATTGGTCACATGAGTGAGTCACAAGACAACATCAGTTTAGAAACATTAACTAAAACTAATGTGGTGTCTTTGTCCATTAATAACTGTATAGGTAGTTATTAATTAAAAGAATGAAATTAAGAGATAGATTGACACGTTAATGTCATTTTTTGAATGGCAAAAACCTATGTCGGACCGTCTCACCGGTCTCACAGGTCAGATGTTTGATTAATGAGGTCAAAGACCTGGCTCATTAATAAAAAAATTGACACATTAATTAAATCTGACTCGTTTTACGAATTGAGTCCCGTGAAACGGTCTTACACAAGTGTTACCTTTGAAGATATTATTATTTGAAAGACCACACAAATACATAGACACACTCAAACTCATAACTTTTCACATGAGTCTATCCAAATAAGGAAGAGATTATTATTTGAAAGACCACACAAACACTTAGACATAGTTGCACTCATAACTTTTCACATGAGTCTGACCTGAATAAGGATGTGATTTGTTTCAACACAAAGGTAAACTATAAGCTTATGCTTGTACTCAACACGGCTAACCTCATAACCTCTGATCTGAGGTATACATATGTTGGAGAAAACAACACAAAATTACATACACATAACACATGCATATATAAGAATATGCATGCAGGAATGTAATACTGGTAAGACTATGTGTATTAGTGTATATATATTCATGCAGATGGTGGCCTAGGTGGAGAAGAGTTGAGTGCTAATCTGAAGATTTCATCAAAAGCAGACTCAATACATGACTTCAGTTTCTTCACATCTATGAAATCTTTCTCCGTCACAAAGGTGAGTCTAAGTTTATCCACGTAGCTCACCATCGTCACCAATAAACTCTGCAAACCGTCATGCCAAACCAATATAATCAAGATCAGTGAAAACATATATATGCCATTTGTCCTCACATCCACACCTAAAGAATTGTTCTCACCATAATAAAAATCATATATATATATATATATTACTTCTCTTATTTATATAAATAAATAAATTTAAATATATATAAATATAATAAAATTTTAACAAGACCAACTTGCTCGAGTTAATTCCTCTAACTTTGTCGAGTTGGGCGAGTTAACTCGGCCAAGTCGGCCGCCAACTCGGTCCAGTTAGCCGAGTTAGGCGCTAGGCGGCTGTCTAGACGGTCAGCCACCTAGGCGGACGCCTAGAGAGTATGTAATTCGCCTCAGTCTAGGGGCGCCTAGCGCCTAGGCGGGAATTTTTGCAACAGTTATATATATATATATATATATATATATATATATATATATATATATATATATATTGAGACATAGCTGACATATATGATATGAATGATATATGTAATAATGCTGTATCTTGTGTCTCCCCCTACCTATAATGAGACATAGCTGATATATGATATGAATGATATATGTAATGGCGCATGGTGTATCTGGTGTATGTCTTCCTTGAATTTAATGTTCTAATAATGTCTTCATGCCACGTCGCCCCCATAAAATAGACTCAATGTCTTGACATATTAGTTATGCATGTGCATGGTTTCCCCTAGCTAATTAATGTTTTCAAGCCACGTCACCGTCATAAAATGAACTCCATGTCTTAACATATTAATTATGCAAGTGGATGCATGATTTCAGACAACCCTAGCTAATTAATGTTTGCATGCCAAGCCGCCACATAAAATGAACTCAACAACTTAGCTTGACCTTAATAATTATGTTTCAATTAATTTACAAGTCTTAATAAGTGCTTGTATACTAGGTATTCTTAAAGTTTTTTTTTTTTTTAAATGGTTATGAGCTAATTAATAGACATTGAAGTCTCTAACTATTAGTAGTGTCATGACATCTCTATCACCATTTCAAATGAGTGGTCACAGAATGAAACTACATACGTTGGTGAGGAAATTGAGTCTAAAAGAAAAAGACACAGAAGTTCGACGCTAACATTAATTGATTAGAAAAGAAAAATTTGACATGACGAAAATACCCTTAATTAAAATAGGGGATCACCAGAAAAGTAATCCAAAAGGATCATTTGTTTAGGTTATAAATTTTGAATTTGCTAACAAGAACCTCTGTTGAAATTAAGTATATATATTTACACACACATATTCACATTTCTCTTTAAAAAAAAACTAAGAGAATTTTTTTTTGGATTAACTAGGTAAATCCACTCCTGACTGTGTGAGTAGTGAGTAAACCGGAAGTAAACCAATTTAGGTTACCCATAACTGACCAGCTCAAACCCAAGGGCTTGAGGTTCAAATTCACGACCTCTCGGTTGCAGGTGTAACTCCTTACCACTTGGGCTGCCCTTACGGGCAAAAACTAGAGAATTAACCTAAAGGAAGTTTGGATATGTACCAAAGGGGCGCCGGATACGGCGAAGTACATGCCCTTTACTGGATGGTTAGCAAGGGTGGTTTCTTCCACCGGACCGATCATGTTCGTCATCGTAAGGCTTGTGTTCCTTATCGTTCCATGTATGAACTGTGCAGTTGCCTGCAACCATCCATTATGAAAGCTGATGAATAGTTATTGTACAAATATCCCTAACCTCTGACCATAAATCTTAAAACGATAATTTGCATTTTGTCGAACACTTTGCGGGCATACCTCAGGGCCCCTGAGCTTTCTGGAGAATTCGAGGAGCTGGCTGGTGAGATAGACGGACGCGGAATTCCGTTGCCGCTTCACCATGCGGTGGGCGTTGTAGATGAACCGGAGGGGATTGGACGACTCGCCGTGCAGTTTGGGTATCGTGAAGGGGAGAAATGTGAACCGGTTTCCCCATGGCATTTCCGCGTTAGGTTTGATCATTTCGCTCACCGATTTATAACCTCCCATCGCCCTGGTGTTGAACACCACAAGTGCCGTACATTCCGCGTTACACGTTTCTCTATCGGTTTCCTGCATGTATAATCTCAGTCCGTACGTTAGTATCCCCGAAATCACGTCGTTTATCGTGACGTTAAGACTGGATTTTATCTGTTTGAGATCGTAAAGCGAAAACGGCATGGTAGTAACGGAAATCGGACGGAACTCGACGCCGTCTTCCTTGGAATGAATCGCCGTTTTGTCGTCGTCAATCAAACTGCCCTTCAGAACACTCCAGGAAAAATCCGTCACCGTGTCCACAACGCCGGACAATAACCTCGGCACCGCCTTGACCGCCCTGGCCACGGCGTTGCTATTCTTCCCTTGATCCTTTCCGCTCCTCTCCCGCCGGGGAAACGTCAACGGCAGGGCCGGATTATCGGCCCGTTGAAGGCAAGAAAGAAGAGCTCCCATCAAGGAGTATCCGTCTCCGAGAGAGTGGTGGAGCTTGAAGATACAGTTCCCGGCTGCATTGCTCGTCGGGTACCGGAATATGTGAATCTCCCATAACGGTCGGGTTTCCGGGAATGGATCCATGGCTATCTTCGTCAGATACTCCGACAAACAATCGTCGTAGAATTCCAACGGCTTCCCGACGGGGAATATCGGGACTTTGAGATGGTCTTTGAGATTAACTTTCACCGGTTTCCAATTCTTCCCACCATTTTTCCCGGCCACCTGTTTAAAGAAAGAAAAATATAAGTCACTGCTCTTGACCAGCTAATTCGAATCATGTCATTGAAATGTGACGGGCTGACTGCTACTCAAATTTTTTAATTTTATATTGTATTAACCATTTAATGTATTAAAGGTTTGATTCTGACACTTATCCTTTTAGTTATTATTAATACTTTTTACCATAAGTCAAGTTAACATCATAACTACATCACACAAACTATAAATAATTAAGTAGATAAGATTAAGGTTGCATACCATGATTGAGGAAAACCTTGGATTAATGGGCAAAAAGACATCCCTGATTTCAGAAAGGATGACTGAATCATCATCTTCAATTGGAACACCTATTTCCAGAACAGCAATAATGGTGAAGGACAACACAGAGCTGTTCATGTAGTGCGAAAAGGGACTAGCAGGCCATGGCTCCAGAACTACTTCATCATCTCCTTCTAAATAACACTCCATCTTCTCTTCACTAGCTTAGCTTGTATGCTTCTTTATTTAATTTCTTTCGTAGTTCCTCTTGTATTGCATGTATATATATACACACCGAGATATAATAATAGGTTGAAATAGCATTCAATTAAAAAAGTTACTTAACAGTATCCACCACATCAATGAATAAAATTGAAGGAGGAAGAACAGAAAGTACATGTCATAAAACTCTTGTTAAATGAAAACTTCTTTTGGATTGCTTTACATTATTAATTTGTGTGCCACCTTAGTGACAAGAGATAGGGTACAGAAGTTGCAAGGTGAATTGTTGAAGAATGCATAGGTTTATCAATGAAATTTGTATATAATTAATTTACATAAGGATATGATATTTGTGTGGTAAATTATATGTAAATATTAATTTTCATTGGAAAAATACAACAAATTAAGATGAAAAGAAATAAATTTACAATATGTTTCCTTTTTCTTTTTAAACAACATAATAGCAACCCCAAGAGTTTCTTTTTTTAGAAACAAAATTCGGGAGGGGCCAGGGTATTTTTAGAAATAAAATTTGGTCCCATATAATAGGGAAAAAAAAAAAGTAGAACAGGATGGTGATGTTTCACAATAAGAAAATGGTCGATACCGTGTTGTGTGGATCATAACTACAAGTATATTTTTAATATAAAAAAAAGTATATTATACAAAATAATGTACATTATTTACATTTGATACACGAATAATGTACTTTTTTAAATATAATATATAATTTTAATATATTTAAAGTAAATTATTTGTGTACTGAATGTACATTATTTGATAGTATATTCCACACAGTTTTGAACTATGGTCCACCTACATAATAATGATTCATTTATTAGGTAGTTGGGATAGGAGGGATTGTGAGCCAATAATTAATTTACTACCTACCTGGCTACCTTCTTTAAATAATTGTCTTAATTATATGTACATATGGCAAAATTAAAAGAATATGACTAAATGTGGCAATACCATAATAGTCAATGACTAAAAGTGAAAGTTGTTCAAAATCATGGATGTAATATGACAAAATTAAAAAAAATAGGACTAAATGTGACAATGACACAATAGTTGAGGACTAAAGTGGAAATTGTTCAAAGTCAGGGACGTAATATGACAAAATTAAAAAAAATATGACTAAATATGACTAGGGCTGTTAACGAACCAAACATAAACGAACGGAGATTGTTCGTGTTCGTTTGTTAAGCATTTTAGAGTGTTCGTGTTCGTGTTCGTTTGTTAAGGTTTTTGAAAATTCTGTTCGTGTTCGTGTTGGTTTGAAAATCCTCTTTTGATAGACTATTTGTGTACGTTTCTCGGTCTAGTTGTCTATACGTTGATTAGATAGGGTGGCTCTTTTTTTGCGCAAATTATAGGGGTGGACCATGGTCATGGTATAACGACTGCTTTTTTTGGCAAATCCTTTAAAAGTGGCGTGTTTCTTCTCCTATTTTTTAGCTTGGACTTTGTTCTTGCTTTAGATTTTATGAATAAATGAAGTTTCGTTTTGGTAAAAAAAAAAAAAAATTGATTAACAACATATCTTCTTTAAATAATTGTCCTAGTTACTCCATACGTATTTGTTATAGTTTTGCGTCAATTAAGGTTTTTTTTTTTTTTAATCATCTACAATTCAGTATTTTTTTTGGATTAACTAGGTAAACTCCACTACTCACTGTGTGAGTATGTGAGTAAACCCTCGCTCTGTGACCCTAGCCGGCAAAGGACCTAGGTTACCCATAGCTAACCGGCTCAAACCCAATGGCTTGAGGATCGAACCCACAACCTCTCGACTGCAGGTGTAACTCTCTTACCACTTGGACTCCCCTTACGGGCTACAATTCAGTATTTTGAAACAATTATTGGCAGATAGTGACGGCATGCACTCAAACTTATTAAAGAGTTGTGGATAGATTAGTCTATGTGGTGCATTCTAAATCATATTTATAGTAATTTTATAGTGATTGATGTACGGGATATAGTGTTAAAAATAGAGTATCATCATTGACTGGTTATTGTCAAAATGCAACTATAAATCAACAAATACGGCTTCCAGTTGGCAAATTATTGTGTGAATCGAGTTGCGTGGATCACGGTTTAAAATGCCGCCCTTGAATTTTATGAGTTAGAATAATATATATTATGAGTTAGAATAATATATTTTATGTATTAGAATAATGTATTTTATGTGATAGAATAATATACATTATGCGTTAGAATAATGAAACTTCATGTGTAAAATCAGAATCATTATATTTATCACTTCAAGTATTTATTTTTATTATGATAAGTTAAAAGTTCATTTACATCCTTTTAAATATATGATAGTTATTGTTAATCCTTATAACTATCATAAATTTTAATCTATAATTTTATTTTAATACAAATAATTATTATCATCGTTAAAATAATTAATATTCTTTTTAAAAAATAACATAGTAATAAGAAAATAAAAATATTTTCCTGACCGTCAACCAAACACCGAAAAAAGAAAAAAAAATGTTGCAAAAAGTAACCATTTTCCGGACCTTAATTTTCCTACTAAATGCAATGTGGATAGACCTTCAAAATTATAATGTAATGTCATGGTGTATCTCCTTCTGACACTAGTGATGGCCTTTATCCTTTTTAATTTTATCCAATAGCCCCACTGATTTGATCTTCAAATTAATATATGTTAGTTGAGGTGGTTTCAATTATGAAATATCTTTAAAATTCCATCACTTGATTCACATTATTAGGTTTATATATGAATCAACCACTCTCATTAATGATTGAATGGTAACTCATTTGTTTTTTTATGAGTATATATATTCTTTTGTACGAATAGCATGTAAAATTTAAATTTTAGATCTTTGTTAGTTTAAATTGCACAAAAGTAGAAAACTGAGAAAACATGTGGTATGCACCAAAAACCTGTAAATTCCAATACAATAATTATTGAGTCAATTCTTTTTTGGTCCTAAACTTATAGTGGCAAAAACAATTTTAGTCCTCCATAAAAAAATCAGACAATTTGTGGACACACTTATTGTAACGGGGACAATTTTGGTCCTCTGTCTATACTCCCCGTTAGATGGCCGTTTGAGAGGGGGTAAATTTGTCATTTCATGATATCTCTTCCTTTTTATTTCATCCTGAGTGCAATGTTCTTCCCTGCAGATTTCACGAAGCATATCTAGGTGCATCTGTTTGAGTTTGCGGTGCTGGCAGGGAAGATTCAGCTTCTTCTCTGATTTAGGCCATGCAAGGTTTGGCATAAAACTTGAGGATTTCTTCATTTTATCTGGTAAGTTCTTTTCTGGAGATTTAATACTTCCATATGCTCTAGAATTGGAGCTGTGTTATTTTGTGAAATTCATGGATTATTTGACCCAGAAATTCATGGAGCGGTGTTAATACTTCCATATACTTCCATATGGATTATTTGAACCAGAAAATCATGGATTCTTTGTGAAAGAATGGAATCGGCACTTCATGGATTCCGATGGGTCGATCTATGCCAACAAATTTTTCTGATTTTTTCTAGAGATTGGGATGGATTGGTTTTGTTTTTTCTAGGTTCTTTGGGTTGGATTGGGGTGGGGTTATTTTTTTCTTTGATTTATTTTTACTAATTTTGGAGGAAGGGGTGCGAGGGAATGGAGGGGGCGTTGCTTAATTAATCTTCATTAACCTATAATCCATTTAATCTTCACCATAATTAAACAGAAAATTACCTTATTAGTCATTCTAATCCATCTTTTAATTCATCATGAAGTTGCCTTCATCCTCTGTTCGCCGATGCCTTCGCCGAGAAGAAGAACAACTAGAAACAGAGGAGGGAGACGCCGCCACTGTTCGCCGTCGAGGAGTCCATGCCGCTGCTACCGTCGATCTGCTGAACCTACCAAAGATTCCAAACTCGTTGCTGCTACCTTGCGTCGTCGAAACTAGAGGAGGGAAGCTCTCACGGTCCTGCCTCGACCACCGAAATGGATCGCTCGCGCTACCGCTGGAGTGCTCTGCCTCGCTGGGAAAAGGGAGATCAGGGGACGCCATTGTCAGAGCTGCTGCTGTAACTCTGTTCGTCCCTAAGCTTCGTCGAGGGAGAAACATCCCATGTTGGAGAGAGAGGTATAGAGAGACGAGAGGATGAGGAGGTCGTCGGCTGCTAAGCCTCGGTCGGAGGAGAAGACCACGTCGAAAAAATAGACCACCGTCATCGCCTATTGTTGCGGGAGAGGAGGTCGCCGGCCGGCGGCTAAGCCTTGGCCGAAAATTGCTTGAATTTTGCTAATTTGACAGAAATGCCCTCATTTAAACAGTCAACTAACCAGATAATAGACGGAGGACTAAAATTGTCTCCGTCACAATAAGTGTGTCCACATATTGTCTGATTTTTTTATGGAGGACTAAAATTGTCTTTGCCACTATAAGTCAATTCCAACTCATAATTTTTTGTAAAAATTGTACAAAAATATGAAACAAGGAAAACACAATATACTATACCAAACATGTGAATATTTGAATTGGAGACCCTTTGTCTATTTTACACGGAAGTGGAAACTGGAAAACATAGTATAAGAAGTGAGCAAAATGTACGAATATTATAAATATAAATATGTGTTTACAAATAATTTTTTCTGGTAATATGTATAAATACTAATTGTTTACAATTCTTTTTAAAGAAATGTGTTTGCTTTTGTGGAAATAAACCTTTCCGAAATCCGACTCTTTAATGTTTCTGTGCATCATAACTTTTCACCTAATCCAGTACACATATATATACTCAAATCCAGCAATATCAATACGTACACTTAATTTGATCTCTTAAACATTATCACTGTCCTACTGCAATTAACGCAACCTAACTTCTTCCTTTTTTAAAAAAAAGTAAATAATGCTAGACTTATTATTGATATTGTGCTTGACGTATTACTATTATTAAATTTCATTTTTTATTTACTTTAAATTATGCGGTTAGATGAATCTTGCCTTGCCAACAAAGAATGATAATAAGGAAGTAAACCAACCTACGTTATCTATAGCTAGTTGGCTCGAACCGAGAAGGTTTGGTCCTCTAGTCGACAAAGGACTTCAAGAAGACCAATAGATAGCTCTCATAAAAAGTCAAACTTAAAGCTGTATACTTTACCAAACTAACTGTTGGATTAATTTGATAACTGTTGGGTTATTTTTGTTGGGATTGCCCTACTTATATTATTATTTAAACTTTTAAATAGCGTGACAATAATTTTAAAAAAGTAGAAGTCTACAAGCTATCTTGATATGTACAAGTTATTAAAGCACTAGTAACATTTTCCTTACTAAAACTATCACAAAAAATTGACTAGAAAAAAGGCAGGGGAGAATTGAAGCAAGATGGAGCTCTCATGCTATTTGATTGATGGCTGACTTAAATTTAAAAATATGTTACAATAATCTTTATTTATAGTATAAGTTAAGATTATAATATTATAATATTATATTATTGTCCATCGTCACAAAATACCTTGTACGAAATGACCCATATGATAGTATCCATTGTCATAAAATTAAACTAATGTGGTGTCTTTGTCCATAACTAAATAGGTATTTATTAATTAAAAGAATGAAAGAAATAGAAACAACAATAATCATCATCCATTAATTTTAATGTCATTTAATTTGATGAATACACTAGGCCATGACATCTTCATCTTAATGAAGATCAGACATTGGGTCTTGGTGTCTACATCTTGATGAAGATGCATGCTAGCTAGCGGGCCATGGCATTTATGAGGTCATTGTTTTTGTTTTTATGTTTTGTTTTTTAATTTTTTTATATAACTCAGATATCTCAATTTTTTCAGACTAATTTTTCAAAGAAATTGAGTTTTGTCAAATTTCAAAACTCACTCACTCAATATTAAATTGTATATTTATGCATACAAAGAGTTAAAGCCAACCCTAGTCTAACAATTCTAGGAGAACAATCTTTAAATTGTCTATGGCATGGTTCGAACTTCCACCCTATATATATATATACTAGTTTTTACACGCGCATTGGGCGAATAGCCTAACGCCCAATGTGTTTTTTTTTTTAATTAGTGTTTCAAAATTTATTTAAATATCGTTCGGTATAATGACGTATATCAATGCATGATTATCAATTTTTTCATAAAAGTAAATATTTTAAGAATGCATAACTATGGCATGTGAGCTGTTGTAGAAATATTGGATTAATTGGTATAATAACAGTTTTAGAAGGAAGCAGCCACACTGGATAGTACCATAAGCATAGTTTTTGCAGCATAAAATCATATTAAATGATGTGATCCATGTTTCTCTTGTTGTCATTTTCGCCAGAAATGAATTCTTGATTTGAAAGTAAAAAAGTGAGGAATAAGGTTTTGGGAGGGGTTAATTCATTATGAACAATTGAAGATGTGTCTTTTTAAAAATTAAAAATGAAACTATAAATTTACGAGTGATTATTATTAATACAAACGAGAGTTGTAATGTGGCTATTTACTCAAATCTTACCTTCATTATTGAGGTTTTTTTTTTTTTAATAAATATTTTAAGATGATAGTAGTTGAAGAGCAGGGGTGAAATTTAAAATTTGTAGGCATGATAGAGATTTGAATTTATATATACCATTTATTTGAAATTTAGCCCGTCCCGCCCTA
Organism: Ipomoea triloba; assembly: GCF_003576645.1. Classification (NCBI taxonomy): domain Eukaryota; kingdom Viridiplantae; phylum Streptophyta; class Magnoliopsida; order Solanales; family Convolvulaceae; genus Ipomoea; species Ipomoea triloba. The sequence goes on along the minus strand of NC_044926.1, from coordinate 2,398,273 downwards.
TTATTAAAAGTAAATAGTAAAAAGACGTCTTCCACTTCTACCAACGTAACTATATATTTATTTAGAATTTCAATATCAATTTTTTCCTTTAAAAAGTTATTATATTAGAATATTTAAGTTATGTTTATTATGAAATTTGATTTTTTTTAAAAATCTTATATTTTATTAATTTTTTAAAGGTATTTAATTATTATTAAGATATATTTTAGTGAGTGTACTTGAGATACCAATGGAGAGAATGTGAGTTGAGTTTTAAAAATGTTCACCAACTGCAATGTGAGGTAGGTACTAACAATAAAAGGGTGCGTTAGGCATGCAGTAAATATAGTTGCCACCAAACCATGCCGGCCTATTACTATAATCAATTAATATAAAATGTTTCTTTTTTATTAATGCTTATATGGTGACTTGAGTTTACTTTTAAACAAGAACATGATAGATTTATTTTTTAAAAACATAAAATTAGGCCTAGTTTCTCATTTGTTTTGAATGTATATTGTAAATTACGTGTACCGTTTCATCAATGTCCAATGCGTAATTCTAATTAATTAACCAAAGTTCATGTTAAATTTAATAGTATTATCTTTTTTTTTTCAAACCCCATCAAAGAGAACTATTATTGCGAAATGAAATCATGAATACGCACAATGAGGGATATTTGCATCCCACACATCTCAACCAATATATGGCCAATAAATTATGGCTTGAGAGTGAGCAATCACATGAGCTTTTTTTCTTAATACACGCCCTAATATATTCGTTGACGATTTAAATATTCCGAATATTAAATTGATGATATGAGTGAGTCACAAGACAACATCAATTTAGAAACATTAAAATAAAGTAGCACATTAACTAAAACTTATAATTATTGGCTCTTTTAGTAAATTACCATCATGTATTCGATAACCTACTAAAAGAATGAAAGAATGAACTTAATTAACGAAGACATTGGGCCATGGTGTCTTCATCTTGATGATCGAAGATGCTAGCTAGCAAGCCATGGCATTTATGAGGTCTTTGTTTTGTTTTGCTTTTATATATATATAACTCAAATATATCAATTTTGTCAGACTAATTTTTTAACCCTATGAATTCGCTCCAATATTTTATTAGGAGGTAAATTGAGTTCGTCATATTTCAAACTTCAATACTAAAATTAAATGTACACTACTTCTGCATACAAAAAGCTCAACTCAACCCCAGTCTAATAATAATTCTAGGAGCCCGATCTCTAGATTTTCTAAGGCATGGTTTGAACATCTACCCTAACACTAAAAACGAATTTGAAATGCAACTTTTGTCTGATGATGAAGCACCACCCACGTCTTCATCCATAAATAGACATCACCCATAACGGAACTCTAATTACCTGTGATAGCAGGTTATTAACCGGTTTTTGGACTTCATTGCATCAAAATCAATTATTGAAGGGTGTAATTGCACTTTTAAAAAGTTTAAGAGGCTAATTGACTTTTCAGCTAAAGTTCGAGATTTATTTGACCATTTTCCCTTTAAATAATTAGGGTGGTGGCGGGCTAACCCGTGGCCCAGGGTACATGGATTGGGCAAAAAGCCCGCCTATTATGGGTGCCTTAAAAATAAGAGTTTGTCCCGCTCTTTTTGTGAGGCAAAACGGACTAATTCGGTGGTTAAATTTATTTAATTTTGACGACTATAATTGTAAACCATGATTCATGTAGCAATATGGATCATGCCTGCAAGTTCATTTCTAATGAAATATAATACTAATCCATTTTGACTTGCAATACATTAAAAATGAACCTACATATATCAAAAATAGATGTATGTGTACCAAATTATAATAAACATAATAAAAATGAGCATGCCATATACTAAAAGTAAATTTATATCAGGTTCACATTACCAGTTGAATCCTGAATGCACGATATAATTAATTTATCACCAGTGGGCAAGGAGTGGAATTTAAGTACTTGGGGTGATAATAATTAGATGAGTGGTTATAGCAGTATTACTAACAATGAGATTAAGACCTTTCAATGCACGTACTCATTGGCATGATGCCCAAAAAACAACACTATGCATGATTGGACTGTTTTAATGCATTTATTTCTATGTTTGAAAAACAAAAGGAAGGAAATTGAAGTTAACACAATTAATTGAAGAGATTATTATTTGAAAGACCACACAAACACATAGACATATAAGGATAATGTGTCTGACATGCACTCTGATCCGAATAAGGACGTGTTTTAATTTGTTTTAACCTATAGGTAAACTATAGGCTTATGTTTGTACTCAACACGGCTAAACCTCATAACCTCTGAGGTATACATATGTTGGAGAAAACAACACAAAATTACATACACATGCATATATAATAAGCATATGCATGTAGAGTATGTGTATATATTATATTATATTCATGCAGGTGGTGGAGAAGAGTTGAGTGCTAATCTGAAGATTTCATCAAAAGCAGACTCAACACATGACTTCAGTTTCTTCACATCTATGAAATCTTTCTCCGTCACAAAGGTGACTCTCAGTTTTCCTGCGTAGCTCAGCATGCTCACGAATATACTCTGCAAACCGTCATGCCAAACCAATATAATCAAGATCAGTGAAAATATATATGCCATTTCCTTTATTTATACATATATATAGTGATCCGATTATATTTTATTGGAATTTAGATAATACCCCAGAAAAATTGAACTTTGCTGTTTCCGAAGTCATTCTCATCAACTAGCACTAGTTTGATGGGAACCTTTAGGAGTAATTCATCAACTTGGTTAGATCTAAAATAAGAACCCCCTAATACAATACGATTGTAGTTGGGGTTCCTGTCTCTATATATATATATATAATGAGACATATATAGATGATATATGATAGTATATGAATGATATATGTAATGTTGTATCTATCTGGTGTCTTTCTTGAAATTAAACTTTCATATATGCATGTGCATGGTTTCCGACAACCCTAGCTAATTAATGTTTTCATGTCACATCGTCACCATAAAATGTGCAAATTATACTGTGGACCATGATCATGGTTGATACTGCAGTTGCTGTACTGATACTGCATTTGTGTTGAAAAGAATTGAAACTATTGTTACGCGGAACAAAGGTCGTTCATCAGTTCAACACAACTGCAGTTCCGACAGATGAAACGGCCTCTGTTCCGCGCAACTACAGTTCAACACAACTCTAGTATTAGTTCAGCACAACGGCAGTATCGGCTATGATCCACGATTCCACGGTATAACCACGGCATAAAATGGCCGGACTCACGTCTTGACATATTAATTATGCATTGCATGTGCATGGTTTTATACAACTAATCCAAGCTAATTAATGTTTTCATGCCAGCTGCCTCATGGATCCCGCCGCCTTTGGGTGTGCTGAAGTGCAATGTTGATGCTGCGATTCATGCAAATACTGTGGGTTTTGGCGCTGTGATTCGTTCCCATGATGGTCATTTTATAGCTGCGTACGCAAATCACCTCCCTTGCCCACGAGACCCATATATTGCGGAAACCATGACGGTGAAGGAAGCCCTTTCCTAGTTAAAGAGTCGTGTCTCGAGTCCTTATATTGTTGAGTCCGATTGTTTAAATTTCTGTTCTACCTTTACTTCAGATTGTCATGATTATTCTCCTGTTGGTCTTATCGTTAAGCAATGTCGTTTAATTGCTAGTGACATTGGCAGTGTTGTTATTTGCCACAGCGAATCATATAGCTCATGTGCTTGCACGGCGACTGATTCTTACTCTGTCCTTGGTACTTGGATTTCGTTCCCCCTCTTTGTATTTGGCATTTCTTTGAGAATTTAATTTGATGGGTGGTTTTTGGTTTTCAAAAAAAAAATGTTTTCATGCCACGTCACCCAACTTAGGTAGGCCTAGCACCTAACTCGGCGGATTCGGACGAATTTGGCCCAGTTAACTTGCCCGACTCATTAGATTTAGCCCATTTAACTCGAGCAAGTCCGCCTTGTTAATATATTTGTTTATATAAATAAAAGAAGTACAATATATATATATATATATGTGACTTGCAACCTCATTATTATTTTATTTTTATAGTGCGCTAGGCCCTAGTTTCCTGCTCGACTAGCGTCTAGCAAGTGCAACTATATATTTCTCTTATTAAAAAACTAGAGAATTAACATAAATGAAGTCTGGATATGTACCTGAGGGGCGCCGGTTACGGCGAAGTACATGCCCTTTACTGGATGGTTAGCAAGCGTGGTTTCTTCCACCGGACCGATCATGTTCGTCATGGAAAAGCTTGTGTTCCTTAACGTTCTATGTATGTACTGTGCAGTCGCCTACAACCATCCATGCATTATATTATGAGAGCTGAAGAATTATTATTGTACAAATATACCCAACTTCTGACCTTAAATCTTTAAATCATTAAATTAGCGGCTATTAAATGAGTAATTTGAATAAAGTCAGTCTTAGCTTGATTATAAATTAGGGTAAATTATAAACATTACTAATAATACTTTGCATTTTATCAAACAGTTTGTGGACATACCTCAGGGCCCCTGAGCTTTCTGGAGAATTCGAGGAGCTGGCCGGTGAGATAGACGGACGCGGAATTCCGTTGCCGGTTGACCAAGCGGTGGGCGTTGTAGATGAACCGGAGGGGATTGGACGAGTCGCCGGCGCCGGCCGGGTGCCGCAGTTTGGGTATTGAGATGGGGACAAACGTGAACCGGTTTCCCCATGGCATTTCCGCGTTAGTTTTGATCATCTCACTCACCGACTTATAACCTCCGATCGCCCTGGTGTTGAACACCACCATCGCCGTGCATTCACCGTTGCATGTTTCTCTGTCGGTTTCCTGCATGTATAATCTCATTCCGTACGTGAGTATCCCCACAATCACGTCGTTAATCGTGACGTTAAGACTGGATTTTATCTGTTTGAGATGGGAAAGGGAAAACGGCATAGTAGTAACGGAGATCGGACGGAACTCGACGCCATCTTCCTTGGAATGAATCGCCGTTTCGTCGTCGTCAATCAAACTGCTCTTCAGAAAACTCCAGGAAAAATCCGTCACCGTATCGACAACGCCGGTGAAGAATCTCGGCACCGCCTTAAACGCCCTAGCGACGGCGTTGCTATTCTTTTTCTGCTCCGTGCCGCTCCTTTGCCGCCGGGGGAACGTCAGCGGCAGCGCCGGATTATCGGCCCGTTGAAGGCAACAAAGAAGAGCTCCCATCAAGGAGTAGCCGTCTCCGAGCGCGTGGTGGAGATTGAAGATACAGTTCCCGGCTGCATTGCTAGTCGGGTACCGGAATATATGAATCTCCCATAACGGTCGGGTTTCCGGCAATGGATCCATGGCTATCTTCGTCAGATACTCTGACAGACAATCGTCGTAGAATTCCAACGGCTTTCCGACGGGAAATTTCGGGACTTTGAGATGATCTTCCAGATTAACTTTCACCGGTTTCCATTTCTTTTCACCATTTTTCCCGGTCACCTGTTTAAAGAAAAAAAAAAGTTATATAAGTCCCTATGTTCCAGTTCAGAATCCTATCATTGAAATGTGGTGTTGACTTGACTACTAAGCAAATAAAAAAAATTATAACATAATTTTTTACATAGTGTAAGTATAATGTAGTTAGGGTTTGATTCTGACAATTACCCTTATTATTTTAATTATTACTGTTACCTGTTTTCTCCATCAGTCAAGTTAAGATCATAACTTCATCACAAAAATTCCAAATAATTAAGCGGATAAGATTAAGGTAGCATACCATGATTGAGGAAAACCTTGGATTAATGGGCAAAAGGATGTCCCTGATTTCAGAAAGGATGACTGAATCATCATCTTCAATTGGAACACTTATTTCCAGAACAGCAATAATGGAGAGGGAAAACACAGAGCTTTTCAAGTACTGCGAAAAGGGACTAGCAGGCGCCAGTACTACTTCATCATCTCCCTCTAAATGACACTCCATCGTCGTCTTCACTTGTATGCTTGTTTATTTCTTTCTTAGTTCGTCTTGCATGTATCTGTGCATGTGTATGTGTATATATATACACACAGATATAATAATAGGTTGAAATAGCATTCGATTAGGGCCGTTTAAGTAGTTGGTTGTTATATATATATATAGTGGTACAAACCCACTTCTCAAACCAATGTGAAACAAAAGCTTCTGCATTTCTGCATTCATTTTCCAACTCAAATAGGTCTAGTTTGAAAATCAATTTCTCATTCACCCATTATTCGTTTTGAGCATACAATATATCAATGTCTTTGTCTAACTATGAAGAATCTGAATCCATTTTGACCTCACCCAAATTGAAAGTGAACCACATATATTTGTACTACAAAATAGCCACTTTAAATGTCATTTTATGCTATATTTCCAACAATTAATTTACATATAAGGATATGGTTTTTGTGTGATATATTATATTTCAATATTAATTTTCATTCGAAAAAAATAAAAAAAATTTAAAATAAAAAGAAAAGAAATTTACAACGATGTTTACTTTTTCTTTTTAAACAACATAAGAAATTTGATTCTTGGGTGGGACTTTTTCAAAGTTTTTAATTCTGTAAATTTAAGTTTTTTTTTGGTCCCATATAATAGGAAAAGAAAAAAGTAAAATAGGATTCTGCATGTGGCCATATTTATTGTATGGACCATGGGACCATCATTCAAAAACCACATCCTTTTGTGCAATTTTTTTCAAGCAATTAGTTACAATATACATTTTTATAATTCATAATATACATTATTCTAACACATAAAGTAAATTATCGTTAATTTATGGAAAATTTTACTGCCATTATAAGTACTTTTAATATATTAAAAATATAATTTTTGTTATGGTTCACACAACACTAACTCTATGGACCATGATTTATACAATAATTTGCTTCAGGATGAATCCATAACCATGGAAGACAATAGAATGACAAGCAAACATTTATTAGGTGGTTGCCTGGTTGGTATAGGAGGGATTATGAGCCAATAAAGTTTAGACATATTTCTTCACTTTAATTATTTGTTTTGAGTCCCACCTAGAAACACGTACTATTTCAAAGATCCAAATAAATATAAATTTCTTTATTTTTAATTGATTTACTGCATACCTTCTTTAAATAATTATCCTGGTTATTTAATTGTATCTAATTTTCTTCATTTATATTAGCGTTTTGGTAATGTCTTTTAATAGATTAACCTTCTCTTGTGTTTCTTGAACTTTGTTCTTGTTTTGGATTTTATGAATGAATGAAATTTCTTTTTGAATTTAAAGTAGCAATTAAAACTTATAAGTTATAATTATTGACCCTTTATTAATTAATTAAAAGAATGAAAAAAATAGATTTACGCGTTAACGTCATTTGATGAATACACTAGGCGATGATGTCTTCATCTTGATGAAGATGCTAGCTAGCTAGCAAGCCATGGAATTTATGAGTTCTTTGCTTTTTGTTTTTTGTTATATATATATAACTCAAATATCTCAATTTTGTCAAATTAATTTTTAAATCCTATGAATCTGCTCCAAGATCTTATTAGAAGATACGTTGAGTTTGTCAAATTTCATAACTCAATACCAAATAGTACACTTATGCATACAAAGAACTCAACCCAACCCTAGTCTAAAAATTCTAGGAGCCTAATTGTTAAATTGTCTATGGCATGGTTCGAACTTTCACCCTATGTATATACAAATATACTAGTTATTATCATTGCGCGAATAGTACAATGCCCAATTTGTATTTTTAAATTAGTGTTTCAGTGCCCAAAGTATCATTCGATATCGTGATGTATATCAATGCAAGATTATCAATTTTTTCATAAAAGTACATATTTTAAGAATGCATAACTATGACATGTAGGTTGTGGAAGAAATATTGGATTAACTGGTGCAATAACAACTTTAGAAGTAAGCAGCATCACTAGATAGTACCATAAGCATAGTTTTTGTAGCACAAAATCTTATTCATTGGTGTTATCCATGTTTCCTCCTATTGTCATTTTCACCAGAAATGAGTTCTTGATTTGAAAGTAAAAAGTGAGGAATAAGGTTTTGGGAGGGGTTAATTCATTATGAACAATTGAAGATGTGTCTTTTTAAAAATTAAAAATGAAACTATCAATTTACGAGTAATTAATTATTAATGCAAACGAGAGTTGTAATGTGGTCATTTAAATCTTACCTCCATTATTGAGGGTTTTTTTATTTTTTTTTATTTTTTTTTAAGGGAAGAGAGTTTAATTAGTTTATATATACCATTCACATAAAATTTGGTCCGTCCTGTCCTACTATTAAAAGTAAAGAGTAAAAAGACGCCTTACACTTCTACCAACTATATATTTATTTAGAACTTCAATATCATTATTTTTCCTTTAAAAATGTTATTATATTAGAATATTTAAGTTATGTTTATTGTGAAATTTGATTTTTTTAAATGAAAAAAATCTTATATTTTATTAATTTTTTAAATTTATTTATTATTAAGATATATTTTAGTGAGTGTACATGAGATACCAATGGAGAGAATGTGAGTTGAGTTTTAAAAAGGTTCACCAACTGCAATGTGAGGTAGGGTACTAACAATAAAAAGGTGGTGGGTGGGTTAGGCAGCAAATTAATATCATAACTTCATCACAAAAGAGTTCTGGATAGATCAGATTAGTCTATGTGGTGCATTCTTTTTTTGGCAAATTTATGTGGTGCGTTGTAAATCATATTTATAGTAATTTTATAGTGATTGAGGGACTGGATATAATGTGAGAAATAAATTATCATCATTGACTGGTTGTTGTCAAAATGCAACTATAAATCAACCAACAAATACGGCTTAGCTTCCAGTTGGCAAATTATTGTGCGTGAACCACGGTCTAAAACGACGTAGTTGAATTTTATGAATTAAAATAATATACATTATGAATTAGAATAATGTACATTATGTGTTAGAATAATGTACATTATGTGTTAGTATACTGAAAATTTTGGAGTAAAATAATGTGCTTTATGAGTTAGAATACATTATACTTTAGAATGATGTACATTATACTTTAAAATAATGTACCTGGTTCAAATGTTTGTTTATATTAATTAGGTCCACATTACCAGCCAGTTGAATCTGGAATGTACGATATAATGTGTCTCAACTGAAGTATCAGTTCCACACAACTGCAGTATCAGTCATGATCCATCGTCCACAATGCATTGTGGACCATGGTCATGGTATAACAACTGCTTTTTTTGGCAAATCCTTTAAAAGTGGCGTGTTTCTTCTCCTATTTTTTAGCTTGGACTTTGTTCTTGCTTTAGATTTTATGAATAAATGAAGTTTCGTTTTGGTAAAAAAAAAAAAAATTGATTAACAACATATCTTCTTTAAATAATTGTCCTAGTTACTCCATACGTATTTGTTATAGTTTTGCGTCAATTAAGGTTTTTTTTTTTTTTTTTTTTGAGAAGAAGGTTTTTTTTTTTTTTTTAATCATCTACAATTCAGTATTTTTTTGGATTAACTAGGTAAACTCCACTACTTACTGTGTGAGTATGTGAGTAAACCCTCGCTCTGTGACCCTAGCCGGCAAAGGGCCTAGGTTACCCATAGCTAACCGGCTCAAACCCAATGGCTTGAGGATCGAACCCACAACCTCTCGACTGCAGGTGTAACTCTCTTACCACTTGGACTCACCTTATAGGCTACAATTCATATTTTGAAACAATTATTGGCAGATAGTGACGGCATGCACTCAAACTTATTAGTCTATGTGGTGCATTCTAAATCATATTTATAGTAATTTTATAGTGATTGATGTACAGGATATAGTGTTAAAAATAGAGTATCATCATTGACTGGTTATTGTCAAAATGCAACTATAAATCAACAAATACGGCTTCCAGTTGGCAAATTATTGTGTGAATCGAGTTGCGTGGATCACAGTTTAAAATGCCGCCCTTGAATTTTATGAGTTAGAATAATATATATTACGAGTTAGAATAATATATTTTATGTATTAGAATAATGTATTTTATGTGATAGAATAATATACATTATGCGTTAGAATAATGAAACTTCATGTGTAAAATCAGAATCATTATATTTATCACTTCAAGTATTTATTTTTATTATGATAAGTTTAAGTTCATTTACATCCTTTTTAATATATGATAGTTATTGTTTTTTTTTTTTTGCAAACATATGATAATTATTGTTAATCCTTATAACTATCATAAATTTTAATCTATAATTTTATTTTAATACAAATAATTATTATCATCGTTAAAATAATTAATATTCTTTTTAAAAAATAACATAGTAATTAGAAAATAAAAATATTTTCCTGACTGTCAACCAAACACCGGAAAAAGAAAAAAAAATGTTGCAAAAAGTAACCATTTTCCGGACCTTAATTTTCCTACTAAATGCAATGTGGATAGACCTTCAAAATTATAATGTAATGTCATGGTGTATCTCCTTCTGACACTAGTGATGGCCTTTATCCTTTTTAATTTTATCCAATAGCCCCACTGATTTGATCTTCAAATTAATATATGTTAGTTGAGGTGGTTTCAATTATGAAATATCTTTAAAATTCCATCACTTGATTCACATTATTAGGTTTATATATGAATCAACCACTCTCATTAATGATTGAATGGTAACTCATTTGTTTTTTTATGAGTATATATATTCTTTTGTACGAATAGCATGTAAAATTTAAATTTTAGATCTTTGTTAGTTTAAATTGCACAAAAGTAGAAAACTGAGAAAACATGTGGTATGCACCAAAAACCTGTAAATTCGAATACAATAATTTTTTGTAAAAATTGTACAAAAATATGAAACAAGGAAAACACAATATACTATACCAAACATGTGAATATTTGAATTCGAGACCTTTTGTCTATGTTACACGGAAGTGGAAACTGGAAAACATAGTATAAGAAGTGAGCAAAATGTACGAATATTATAAATATAAATATGTGTTTACAAATAATTTTTTCTGGTAATATGTATAAATACTAATTGTTTACAATTCTTTTTAAAGAAATGTGTTTGCTTTTGTGGAAAGAAACCTTTCCGAAATCCGAGTCTCTTTAATGTTTCTGTGCATCATAACTTTTCACCTAATTTAGTACACATATATATACTCAACTCCAGCATTATCAATACACATAATTTGATTTAGGCTAAAGTGTCATCCCGCACCCTGAACCATTCACGATTATTCATCCCGCACCATAAACTTCAATAAGTGATTATTCGAGCCATAAACTACTTTTTTTTTTTTTTTTTGCGTCTAGCACTTTTTGTAGGTAATCCGGTAAATGGGATGACATGGCTCCGGTTTCAATGCTTAGGTGGCTTTTTTTGTCTAGTCACTTGACTAATTAGAGTTTGAGTAGTCCATGCATGTAAGATTTAAAAAACAAAACAAAATAATAATTGTAATAAACTAAAGCCCTAACCTTCGAAAAAAAACTAAAGCCCTAATTTGTTCAGATTAGATGACACCAAACCTAATCCTCCGGCGACATTCAAGCTTCGATTCCAACGTCCGAAATCCAAGCCTGCAACCTTCGAAATTCGAGTGTGCGTCGACTGCAACGTCCAAAATCCAAGCCTGCAACCTCCGAAATCCAAGCCTTCGAAATCTGAGTGTGCGTCGACTGCAACCTGCGAAACCCAAGCCTGCAACCTCCGAAATCCAAGCCTTCGAAATCCGAGTGTGCATCGACTGCAACCTTCGATATCCAAGCCTAAGGTATATTTTTGTTGTTCCCTAAATCACGAACGAGCAGAATGTCCTGATTTTATGCTTGAAGACTCCAATAATGTTTGAATAAATTTAAGTTGTGTGGTCCCGGTTTGAATACTTTATTTTATGCTTTTGATATAGTGAATCTGCTGCCTTTATCTTTTTTTGCATATGTGTGTACAAATGTGGTCTTGAATACAGTGTTTTGCAATTAGATTTTGTCACTTTGTTGTGTATAAAGCTTTAAAGTGTTGTCTGTGGTCCTTGCTTTTATGTTAATAATTGTGGTCCTGCATAGTGGTTGATAGGGTTATTGAATATGTTTGGTGTTTTTTTTCAGGATGAATGACTCTGTGGATTTAATAATTCACCATGGTGGTAACTTTGTGAAAAAACCTAGGCTAGAATATTTAAATGGTGAGACTGAGGTAGTGCATATGGACCCAGATTTTATATGTTATCCCCATTTACTAAAATATATAACTGACCAAAGATATGGGAAAATAGCCTCTCTTAAATACAAGTTACCCTCTGAACCTTTTGAAGCCTTAAAACTATTAAACAATGATGCTAGTAGTCTACACTTAGCTCATATTAGTAGTCAACACAAAAAGTGTGAGATTTATGTTGAACATGGAATAGATGACCCTGAAGTAGTTGGTTTATGTTTACCGGGGCCTGAAGGGGGTGAAAAACAATGTGAGGATGAGTTTGAGGAAGGAGTAGGGGATGAGCATGCGGGGAGTGAATTTGAGGGAGATGCTGAATCTGTGAGTGAAGAAGGGACAAATACTGATTTTGGTAGTGAAATAGAAAGTGACACTGAGGGTGAAAGTGAGAATAACATTGAGCATGAAGTTGGCAGTGATAGTGACCAAGAGGAAGAGGACCTACTGCTGCAAGGGGTAGAGGTAGAGGTAGAGGGAGAGGAAGAGGGGCATGCTTGTCGCAGGAAAGCTTAGTTGGAGCTTCAGGTAAATTAATTGGGTACAATTACTCCTTTACATGGCTGTAAATAATGCTAGAAAGGCTGACAATGATGCTTTTATTTATGTAGCTTGCACAGAGTGAAGTTAAATGGAACCATGGAGGCATATGATGATTGATGAAGACAATGATGTTTTTGGTGTTTTTGTAGATGAAGACAATGATGTTTTTGGTGTTTTTGTAGATGTATGAACAAATGATTGTAAATTACTAGGTAGTCTGAATTCTGATATGAGTTGTTTTGATACTTTAATGAATGGATGTATGAACAAATTTCAGCATGTATGAAATCAGTGTTGTTTTGGTCCTGTTTTGGTGCTGTGTTGGTGAAGTGTTGGTGCTATTTTGTTGATGTTTTGGTTAGGTTTTGGTGCTGTTTTGGTTATGCTTTGGAGATATTTTGCAGTTGTTTTGGTCATGTTTTGGAGGTATTTTGGTGCTGTTTTGGTCAGGTTTTAGTGCTGTTTTGGTTAGCTTTTGGAGATATTTTGCAGCTGTTTTGGTCATATTTTGGAGGTATTTTGGTGCTATTTTGGTCAGGTTTTAGTGCTGTTTTGGTCATGTTTTGGTGCTATTTTGGTTAGGTTTTGGAGATATTTTGGGTTCTGTTTATTACCATCTATGAATGGTTTATGGTTTATTTCAATCTAGTGAATGAATTTTACCATCTGTGAATTTGGCAGCAATCATTTAAATGAGGCACAACATTGACTTTTTTCATTACTTACCATCTCAAACCAACAATTTGACTAAAAGTATTACAATTACAATAATGAGAACAAAACACTTTTTTCTTAGTACTTTGTTCTCTTTTTTCATTTCACTATACTCGGTTACAATTAGGTCCCGCACACCTCCTATTTCACGACTCAAAGAGACTAACATTGCGTTTATGTCTTCGTGCTCACATTCGCCCCTCCTAGAACTTTGATCCTTCCATAAAAAAAACCCGCAACTGTTTCCATCCTGTACATGTAAAATTAAAATAGTTAATAAAATTAAACAAAATTGAAGGGTGAAATCTATCCAAATTAAAATAAATAAAAGCCTAAAAAATTGTACTCAATTCCAGTTTGCCTAAAAAATTGCCAATCCCTTACAATTTCCAAAAACAAAATCCAATTTGGTGAAAATTCCAGTTTGCCTAAAAAATTCCATAAACAAATTTCCGTAATAAATTCATAAACAAATATCCACAATTGCAAATGGAAATTACATAAGAAATGAAAAAAATTTTAAAAAATGAATAACATTGAAATATATATTCACCCAATGCCTACCTTTCATCTTTGACACCCGAAGAATTTTTTACCCGAGTCTCTAGTTGTACAAATCGGAGCTTTCAAACCACAATTACAAAATATACTAGGCTCGTACTCCATATTGGCTCTCACTCGTGATGAATACGAAGAAGATGACATCTTCAACAATGTCTTATGTGTTGATGTTGATGAAGCCGTACTAGAGAAGAGAGGAGAAGAAATCAGATTCAAAGCCAAATCTTTATGGTTTTGGTGATGAAGAAGCCTAATTTGGGGTAAAATAAAGCCATATACATATTTATAACATACACATGTGCTCTGACTAGACAAAAAAAGCCACCTAAGCGTTGAAACCGGAGCCATGTCATCCCATTTACCGGATTACCTACAAAAAGTGCTAGACGCAAAAAAAAATTAGTTTATGGCTCGAATAATCACTTACTGAAGTTCATGGTGCAGGATGAATAATCGTGAATGGATCAGGGTGTGGGATGACACTTTAGCCTTTGATTTATTAAACATTATCACTGTCCTACTGCAATTAACGCAACCTAACTTCTTCCTTTTAAAAAAAAAAAAAGTAAATAATGGTAGACTTATTAATTATTATTGATAAATTGCTTCACGTATTACAATTATTAAATTTCAATTTTTTATTTACTTTAAATTATGCGGTTAGATGAAACTTGCCTTGTCAACAAAGAATTATAAGGAAGTAAACCAACCTACGTTATCTATAGCTAGTTGGCTCAAACCGAGAAAGTTTGGTTCCCTAGTCAGCAAAGGACTTCAAAAAGACCAATATAGATAGCTCTCATAAAAAGTCAAACTTAAAGCTTTATACTTACCAAATTAACTGTTGGATTAATTTGATAACTGTTCAATTATTTTGGTTGGGATTGTCCTAGTATATTATTATTTGAACTTTTAAATTGCGTGACAATAATTTTAAAAAGTACAAGTCTGCTAGCTAGATATGTACAAGTTATTAAAGCACTAGTGACATTTTCCTTTGATGTACTAAAACTAACACAAAAAATTGACTAGAAAAAAAGCAGGAGAGAATTGAAGCAAGATGGAGCTCTCATGCTATTTGATTGATGGCTGACTTAAATTTAAAAATATGTTACGATAATCTTTATTTATAGTATAATTTAAGATTATAATATTATAATATTATATTATTATTCATCGTCACAAAATACCTTAATTGTATGAAATGACCCATATAATATATTATCCATTGTCACAAAATTAATTAAATTAATGTGGTGTCTTTGTCCATAACTATATAGGTATTTATTAATTAAAAGAATGAAAGAAATAGAAACAACAATCATCATCCATTAATTTTAATGTAATTTAATTTGATGAATACACTAGATAGGCCATGACATCTTCATCTTAATGAAGATCAGACATTGGGTCTTGGTGTCTACATCTTGATAAAGATGCTAGCTAGCTAGCGAGCCATGGCATTTATGAGGTCATTGTTTTTGTTTTATGTTTTTTTTTTAAAATTTTTTATATAATTCAGATATCTCAATTTTTTCAGATTAATTTTTCTATGAATCTGCTCCATGGTTTTATTAGAAGGTAAATTGAGTTTGTCAAAATTTAAAATCAATACCAAACTGTACACTTATACATACAAAGACCTCAAGCCAATCTTAATTTAATAATTCTAAGAGAACGATCTTTAGATTGTCTATGACACGGTTCGATCTGGAGAGAATGTGAGTTGAGTTTGAAAAATGTTGACCAACTGCAATGTGAGGTAGTACTAACAATAAAAGGGTGGGTTAGGCATGCAGTAAATATAGTTGCCACCAAACTATGCCGGCCTATTACTATAATCAATTAATATAAAATGTTTCTTTTTATTAAAGTGTTTGTTTTTATATGGTGACTTGAGTTTATATTTTTAAACAAGAACATAATAGATTTAGTTTTTAAGAACATAAAATTATGCGTGTTATTTTTGTTGGTGACGTCTTGTAAGGTGTAAAAGTGCACAAATTATACTGTGCACCACGGTGCACATAGCAATGTGCACCACGTACCTAAACGACGTCGTTTTGAGCATTGTAAACTAATCGTCCATTTTTTTTTGGAAATCACGTTTCCCGTTTCGGCCGGTCTCTGTATTTATGTTATTATTCTGTGTATTCCAGGCAATCATTCTGTGTATTCTAGGCAACCGTTATGTGTATTCATGTTAGTAACACATGTTGTGATTTCATGTTAGTAACACATGTTGTGATGTGTTTGTGCATTCGAATGTTTAGGAGGATGAGTTCTGTGTAATTTGTGTAAAATATTTTGTGTATTCATGTTATTAACACAAGTTGTGATGTGTTTGTACATTCGAATGTTAGGAGGATGAGTTTTGTGTATTTCGTGTCAATATTCTGTGTATTCTGGACAAACATTATGTGTATTCTAGGCAAACGTTCTGTGTATTCTATATAATGATTATGTGTATTATAGATAATAAATTCCCTTGAGTCATTCGCGTCCGCCGTCCACTAACATCTGTGTATTTTGTGTCAATATTCTGTGTATTCTGGGCAAACATTCTGTGCATTCTAGGCAAACGTTCTGTGTATTATAGATAATGATTATGTGTATTATAGATAATGAATTCCCTGAGTCATTCCCGTCCGCGTCCACTAACACCGTGGTGCAGGGTATAACGATTGGTAAAAAAGTGTATGTCAGTATGTGCCTGTGGAGGTTAGACTATTCGTATACCTGGAATATTACTCAATTTTAAAAGTAAGTCTCACTCTCATATAGTCATATAAGCACATTTGTAATTCCCACTCGCTTCCCTTATTTTCTCCACATCCCTGTAATTCTAACTCACTTTGCTTAATATGATACTTTGCTTTAGGGCTGTGCAGAACCTGTCCTACTCGAATTACTCGCCCGAACCCGATCCCGCAACACCATATTAGAGAGAAATCCGATTCCGAGTTCGGATATCCGATCCACACCGTTATTTGAAGAGTCCTTTGCAGGTTATAAACAGGTTTGTGAAAACGGGTTAACACGATAATATTAATGGAATAAACGGGTTCTTAACAGGTTTAAAGGGTTGACCCGTTAAGACACGAAGTATAACGGGTTCTTAACGGGTCAACCCGTTAACGACCCGGGACATGTTAAGGCTAAACACTAACATGTTATTTTTGTGTCCGGTCTCGTGTCGTGTTAACGGGTCGTATCCATAATTACAAGGTCTAATTGAAAACTATTTTGACATGAATTGAACCTCATCTCCTACTATCATATTATTTCAATTTCGTTACTGACGATTTAAGAACTCCGAATATCAAATTGGTCACATGAGTGAGTCACAAGACAACATCAGTTTAGAAACATTAACTAAAACTTGTAATTATTGGCATCCACTTATTATGAGGGTTTAAACTTTAAACTAATGTGGTGTCTTTGTCCATTAACTGTATACGTAGTTATATTAATTAATTAAAAGAACGAAAAAAATAGATTGACACGTTAATGCCATTTTATGAATGATAAAAATTTGTGTGAGACAATTTTACGGGTCTTAATCGTGAGATGGTTCATATTCTTAATTAATGAGGTTAACGATCCGACCTGTTATATAAAGCAGTAATACCAACAATGAGATTAAGACCTTTCAATGGACTCATTATGGCATCATGCCCAAAATCAACACTATAATTGGACGGTACGTTTTAATGCATTTATTTCAACATTTGAAAAAAAAAAGAAAAGAAAAGAAATTGAAATAAACACAATTAATTGAAGATATTATTATTTGAAAGACCATACAAACACATAGACATAGTCAACTCATAACTTTTCACATGAGTCTGACCTAAACAAGGAAGAGCTTATTATTTGAAAGACCACACAAACACATAAACATAGCTGCCCTCATAACTTTTCACATGAATCTGACTCGAATAAGGATGCGTTTTGTTTCAACCAGTAGTAAGTAAACTATACGCTTATGCTTGTACTCAACACGGCTAACCTCGTAACCTTTGAGGTATACATGGAGAAACAACACAAAATTACATACACATGCATATATAATAAGCATATCCATGCAGGAATACTGGTAGACTGTGTGTGTGTGTGTATATATATATATATATATATATATATATATATATATATATATTCATGCAGATGGTGGCCTAGGTGGAGAAGAGTTGAGTGCTAATCTGAAGATTTCATCAAAAGCAGACTCAATACATGACTTTAGTTTCTTCACATCTATGAAATCTTTCTCCGTCACAAAGGTGAGTCTCAGTTTATCCACGTAGCTCACCATCGTCGCCAATAAACTCTGCAAACCGTCATGCCAAACCAATATAATCAAGATTAGTGGAAACATATATGTCATTTCCTTTATTTACACATATATATAGTTGGGGACCATATATATATATGAGGCATAGCTGATATATGATATGAATGATATATGTAGTGTTGTATCTGGTGTCTTCCATGAAATTAAAGTTCTAATAATATTTTCATGCCACGTCGCCGCCATAAAATGGACTCAATGTCTTGACGTATTAATTATGCATGTGCATGGTTTCAGACAACCCTAACTAATTAATGTTTTCATGCCACGTCGTCGTCATAAAATCAATTCAATGTCTTAAAAATACTAATTATGCAAGTGGATGCATGATTTCAAACAACCCTAGCTAATTAATGTTTTCATGCCAAGCCGCCAAATAAAATGCACTCAACATCTTGACATTAATTAATTATGGTTCTCATAGGTCACTTATTTTTTTTTTTTTGAAAACTCATAGGTCACTTATTTGTTGTAAAAACAAATAGAAGAAATAAAATGCATGCGAGATATGTTTTAATTAATTTATGTCTTAATAACTGCTTGTATACTAGTGTTCTTAAAAGCTTTTTAATGGTTATGAGCCAATTAATAGATATTGAAGTCTCTAACTATTAGTAGTGTCATGACATCTCTATTATTATTTCAAATGAGTGATCACAGAATGAAACTTCACTGGTGACGGAATTAAGTCTTTAAAAAAATAAAAAAGCCACATAAGTTGGAAAGAAAAGGGTCTTTTGCTGACATTAATTCATTGGAAACGAAAATTTTGACATGACGAAAATATCCTTACTTAAAATAGGATTTTACCAGAAAAAATAATCCAAAAGGATCAGAAGTGTTTAAAATATATTTATTTAGGTTATAAAATAACAAAAATTCATAATTTAGGATTAATTTTGAATTTGCATCAAAGACAAGATCTGCTGAAATTAAGTATATACACACACATTTCTCTTATTAAAAAAACTAGAGAATTAACTTAAAGGAAGGCCTTGGCCTTGTAGTCTAGTGGCACCTGGTTGAACTTCCATATGGAAGGGAGTAGGTTGAGAAAGTAGTTATAAACAATTATTGCATTTTAATAGAGTCAGTACTAAAAAAAAAAAAAAACTTAAAAGAAGTTTGGGTATGTACCAGAGGGGCGCCGGATACGGCGAAGTACATGCCCTTTACGGGATGGTTAGCAAGGGTGGCTTCTTCCACCGGACCGATCATGTTTGTCATGGTAAAACTTGTGTTCCTTAACGTTCCATGTATGAACTGTGCAGTGGCCTGAAACCATCCATTATGAAAGCTGAAGACCAAAAATGTTAAACCATAATTTGCATTTTGTCAAACAGTTTGTGGACATACCTCAGGGCCCCTGAGCTTTCTGGAGAATTCGAGGAGCTGGCTGGTGAGATAGACGGACGCGGAATTCCGTTGCCGCTTCACCATGCGGTGGGCGTTGTAGATGAACCGGAGCGGATTGGACGAGTCTCCGGCGGCCGGAGGCCGCAGTTTGGGTATCGTTAAGTGGAGAAACGTGATCCGGTTTCCCCATGGCATTTCCGCGTTAGGTTTGATCATCTCGCTCACCGACTTATAACCTCCCATCGCCCTGGTATTGAACACCACAAGCGCCGTGCATTCCGCGTTACACGTTTCTCGGTCGGTTTCCTGCATGTATAACCTCAGTCCGTACGTTAGTATCCCCGAAATCACGTCGTTTATCGTGACGTTAAGACTGGATTTTATCTGTTTGAGATCGTAAAGCGAAAACGCCATGGGAGTAACGGAGATCGGACGGAACTCGACGCCGTCTTCCTGGGAATGAATCGCCGTTTTGTCGTCGTCAATCAAACTGCCCTTCAGAACACTCCACGAAAAATCCGTCACCGTATCGACCACGCCGGTGAAGAATCTCGGCACCGCCTTAAACGCCCTAGCGACGGCGTTGCTATTCTTCCCCTGTTCCTTACCGCTCCTTTCCCGGCTGGGGAATGTCAACGGCAGGGCCGGATTATCCGCCCGTTTAAGGCAAGAAAGAAGAGCTCCCATCAAGGAGTATCCGTCTCCGAGCGATTGGTGGAGATTGAAGATACAGTTCCCGGCTGCATTGCTTGTCGGGTACCGGAATATGTGAATCTCCCATAACGGTCGGGTTTCCGGTAATGGATCCATGGCTATCTTCGTCAGATACTCCGACAGACAATCGTCGTAGAATTCCAACGGCTTCCCCACGGGGAATATCGGGACTTTGAGATGGTCTTCCAGATTAACTTTCACCGGTTTCCAATTCTTCTCACCATTTTTTCCGGTCACCTGTTTAAACAAGAAAAATTATATAAGTGCCTAGTTTTGCACAGCTAAATCTAATCCAGAATCATGTCATTAAAATGTAAAACTGACTATTATCCAAATATTATAAAATAGTTTTTTTAATGTAGTAAACATTTGATTCTACACTTAGTTATAAGATTTCAATTATTATTACTATTTTTTCGATGAGTCAAGTTAAGATCATAACTTAATCACAAAAATTATAAATAATTAAGTAGATAAGATTAAGGTAGCATACCATGATTGAGGAAAACCTTGGATTAATGGGCAAAAGGATATCCCTGATTTCAGAAAGGATGACGGAATCATCATCTTCAATTGGAACACCTATTTCCAGAACAACAATATTGGCGATGGACAACACAAAGCTGTTCATGTACTTGCGAACAGGGACTAGCAGGCCATGGCTCCACAACTACTTCATCATCTCCCTCCAAATAACACTCCATCTTCGTCTTCACTTGTATGCTTGTTTAATTTATTTAATTTCTTTCGTAGTTCCTCTTGCATTGCATGTATCAGTGTATGTATATATATACACACACAGATATAATAATAGGTTGAAATAGCATTCAATTAAGGTTAAGCAGTCGGTCCTTTTTTTGAAGTTGAATAGTCTGCTGTTAAACTAAAATAATATCTCTTCCTATTATCTAGTTGTAACTTTTATTTCATTTCTTAAATTTTAATATACACATTTGTAATGATGCTTATATATTAAAAAAAGAATAACTTATCAATATCCACAATTTGAATAAAATTGAAGGAGCAAGAATAGAGAGTACATGTGATAGAAGTCTGGTTAAATAAAAGCTTCTTTTGGATTGCTTTACATTCTTAATTTTTGTGCCACCTTAGTGATAAAGTGATAGGGTACAGAAGTTGCAAACTCTCTAGTGCTGATTGCTCCCGCTTATGGAGCAGTACACAATCATTGAGATATTTCACGTTTTCTGAGAAGGCAATTAGTGCGTCGACTTCCTCGCGAACTTGGGTTAATTGTATAAAGGACATGTTAACTTTTCACCGAATGCAGTACATGTGATAGAACTTTTGGTTAAATAAAAACTTCTTTTCGATTGCTTTACATTATTAATTACTTCCCCCACCCCACCAAACACCCTGTAAGTCTTTAATGTTCTGTACATCTTAACTTCCTTCTTTTTTTTTTTTCTTTTTTTTTTTAAAGTAAATAATGGTAGACTTTTCATGGGGGTGGGGGGGGGAGGGGGG
>NC_044926.1:2303720-2375866 GCF_003576645.1 Ipomoea triloba | reverse complement strand
TGGGGGGGGGGGGGGGGGGGGGGGGGGCTGGCTACTTGGATAATAATTAATAACTAGCTGTATTATTGATATTGTGCTTGGCGTATTACAATTATTAAATTACAATTTTTATTTATTTACTTTGAATTATAGAAAAAAAAATTAACCACTACTCAAATATGCAGTTATATGATGTGAGCATAAATATAATATGTGCAGTCCAACTATCAGCTTAGCCTTTTAGTTGAGATGGAGCACATGCTTTAATTTATGAAACTTGCCTTGCCAACAAAGAATTATAAGGAAATAAACCAATTGACGTTATCTATAGCTTGTTGGCTCGAAACGAGAAGGCTTGGTTCCTTAGTCGACAAAGGACTTCAAGATGACCAATAGATAGCTCTCATAAAAAGTCAAATTTAAAGCTTTATACTTACCAAACTAACTGTTGGATTATTTTGGTTGGACTTATATTATTATGGCTCTGTTTGGCAGAGCTTATTTAGGAGCTTATAGCTTATTTTAAGCTATTAATAAGCTATAAGCTTTGTTTGATAATGTTCTCAAAATAAGCTAGTAGTTTAAAATAAGAGCTTATTTTGAAACGCTACTTCAGGTAGCTTTTTAAAAATAAGATAGTAGCTTCTTAATTTTTTTTCATCTTTATCCTTATTATTTTATATAAATGACATCATTTATCCCTCCCAATTAAAACTCTTTTGGCCTTTTTTCTTCAATATGTTTTGTTGTAATTTTAATTTGATATTTGTGTTTGAACAATAATTTTTGTATGAGCTAATTTTATGAATTATAAACATCTTGTTTTACTATATATATTTTCAAATATATGTTCTTACTTTATATTTTATTAAACTTAACAAAAGGACATGCTCACTTTTCATTATGAGTTATACTAAAATTGTAAATTTGGTCTCTAAATTTTATTAGTAAAGGGACGAAAATTATAATTTTTTTTGTTTTAATTTTTAAAATTATTTAAAATAATTATTTTTAATTTTAAAATAATTATTTTTAATTATTTTAAATAATTTTACAAATCTATTTGAATAATATAAAAATAATCATTTTAAATAATTAAAAAAAATACACAAAAAGTTGCGGACTTTTGATTCTTTTTTCTTAATTTTTTATTTAAAAATTAGTAAAATCATTTTAAAATATAAATTAATTTGATAGCAAAACCAAATGTGATACAAATTACAAAATTTTGCACTTAATTTCATCCTAAGGAGTACTAACCTGTTAAACAAGTCACTTAGGACTCAATTGCACTTTTTTGCAGGTTTAGAGGGCTTTAATGAAGCTTTTTTTTTTCACTTAGGGGCTCAATTGCACTATCTACTCTACTTAGGGGTGCTAATTTGACACTTTTTCCTATTATATATCAATGCAAGATTATCAATTTTTTTATAAAAGTAAATATTTTAAGAATGCATAACTATGACCTGTGGGCTGTGGTAGAAATAATGTTGGATTAACTGGTGCAATAATAGTTTTAGAAGGAAGCAACCTCACTGGATAATACTATAAACATAATTTTTGCATGACAAAATCCTATTAATTGGTATGATCCGGGTTTCCTTTTGTTGCCATTTTGACCAGAAATAAATTCTTGATTTGAAAGTAAAAAGTGAGGAATAAGCTAAGGTTTTGGGTGGGATTAATTCATTATGAACAATTGAAGATGTGTCTTTTTTAAAATTAAAAATGAAACTATCAATTTACGAGTAATTATTATTAATGCAAACGAGAGTTGTAATGTGGCTATTTACTCAAATCTTACCTTCATTACTAAAATTTGCAAGCATGGTAGAGATTTGACTTTATCTATACTATTCATTTAAAATTTAGCCCGTCCTGCCCTACTATTAATAGTAAACAGTAAAAAGTAAAAAGATGTCTCGCACTTCTACCAACTATATATTTAGAGTCATTTCCATTTTTGGTCCTACTGTTATTAGGGCATTACCAATTTTAGTCCACTTAATTAATTTTTGCCACATTGCGGCAAATCTTATTTAGTCCTTGCCACTTTTAGTCCACCGCTAAAATTTTTGTCAAATGGCCGTCCAAAATAGGGGTATTTTTGGTCTTTTAATGCTTTGATCATCTTCTTGACCCTTTGCAGTGGTTTTCCTTACACATTTTCATCCAATGAAGAGGTCCGGCGAAAGCCATGTGAGCCACATTACAAAGCCATGGCTTTTGCCGGACCTCTTCATTGGATGAAAATGTGTAAGGAAAACCACTGCAAAGGGTAAAGGAGATTATCAAAGCATGAAAAGACCAAAATACCATTGTTTTGGACGGTCATTTGACGAAAATTTTTAACTGTGGACTAAAAGTGACAAGGACTAAATAAAAGTGGCTGCAATGTGACAAAAATTAATGAAGTGGACTAAAATTGGCAATGCACCAATAACAATAAGACCAAAAATGGAAATGACTCATATATTTATCTAGAATAATTATTATGAAATTTGATTTCTTTTAAAAAATTATATTTTATTAAATTTAAATTTATTTATTATTCAGATATATTTTAGTGAGCGTACATGATGATACCAATGGAGAGAATGTTAGTTGAGTTTTAAAAATGTTGACCAACTGCAATGTGAGGTAGGGTACTAACAATAAAAGGGTGGGTTAGGCATGCAGTAAATATAGTTGCCACCAAGCTATATGCCGGCCGGCCTATTACTATAATCAATTAATATAAAATGTTTCTTTTTATTAAAGTTTGTGTTTGTTTTTATATGGTGACTTGAGTTTACTTTTAAACAAGATCATGATAGATTTATTTTTTAAAACATAAAATTATGCGTGTTATTTTTGGTGGTGATGTCTTGTAAGGTGTAAAAGTGCATGTGACTGTGGAGGTTAGACTATTCGTATACTTGAAATATTACTCAATTTCAGAAGTAATATAAGTCTCACTCTCATATACTCATACTAGTTTTTTCACGCGCATTGCGCGAATGAGAGGAGATAATGCCTAATGATTATTTTTTACATAAATACTTCAAAGTATATCAAAGTAAGATTATATAGGAGAGATGTTTATGCATATGTAATTGAGTGTTGAATTTGTTTATTTAAATCGCTAATTCAAAATATATAAAAGCAAGATAATATAGGAGTGATATTATAATTGCTACTAAAATAATGTTTGTAACTTTGTAATAATGCTAGTCTAAATACTACTTAAGTCTAAAAATGATAGTCTAAATTAAAAATACTATTTTTGGTTTGAATTTGTCTTAGTTTTATTAATTCTCTTTTGGATAGCATTGTCATTGTTTTTATCTTCAGTACTTGTCTTCTTCTTTTTATTGGTAGTGTTTTATGTGCAATTGGATTACTGGTGGTAGCATATAGGACAACGTCATGCAATAAGATTATGATGAATTTGCCTTATTATATTGTGTATATGACTGAGATCTTAGTTGTATTATAAACTATTGATTTTGTAATCGTTTTTTGATATTTGTCGGTTGATATATGATACGAATGATATATGTAATGTTGTATCTAGCTGGTGTCTTCCTTGAAATTAAAGTTGCATATATGCATGTGCAGCTTTAGTCGCTCATGCCACATCGTTCCCATAAAATGGAATTACCTGTGTTGACATTCATCAGTTTGCTCATATTTGTTCATGAAGTTGATACATTTACCTACAATTATACACTTCATACATATACAATATAGGGACTCAAGGACAAATATTAACATCATTGGACAAAAGAGTCATTTTGGATTAGTATTTAAACATCTTAAAGATTACACAAAAATCACACTACCTCTGTCCCATTTTAACGAGACTTGGCTGGAGTTATTCTTAATCTAATTTTTCATAATATTAAGTTTAACATTAATATATAAAATTTATATATTTAGAAACTACATTAAAAGTACTATTGAACACAAAAAATTAAATTTCAAAATAATAAAAAATTATTAAAGAAAATAAGTAATAAAGAAAGAGTTGATTTGACCAATAAATAGTAAATAGGACAGGTAAAATGGAATAGAGGGAGTACAAATTTATAATGCTCACATTTTCCAACTATAAATACGAAGGAATGGTGACTAAAGAAATACTACTCCATTTTGAGCTACATCATTCTTCTTCCCAGTGAAAACATCACATAGGACTGGTGACTTGATCTCTCATTCCTTTCTTCTACCGCGTAGTAAGAAATCATAATTTTTAATTTGTGAAGCAAAACTAATGTAGGGTGTTACTTTTACAGGTGCAAGATGTACTATTTTGAGGCCGCCACTACTATTGAGATCCTGGTTCTTAATTGCCTTCTTGGTGTTGCACCCATGAAAACGTAAGTATATGACAAATATGTTTTGTGTGGGTTTGAATTTGAAAATGTTTTCATGTAGTATAGGTGGTGTTCTGCGCCAACTTGCCATAGAGTTAAACACATAAAAGAATACGTTGCTAGAGGTGCCCCAAGACTCTCTCCACTATGACTTTGATCGTCGTTGCAACAGACAAGAAAGGAACAGTGTTTTGCTGTTTGTTTTCATGCAATTAACGTTAGTGTTTGTTTGTTTGGGTTTGGATTGTTTCTCAGGGTGGTATGAGGAGGAGAAAGAAGAGGCAAGAAACCAACATTGAAATGCTGACACGAAAAATAATCTTAAAATTATTTCTAAGATTTTGTTGTGTACATAGTTCATGCGGGGAAAGATTAAGGATTAATTATGTGGTTTAATTGATCGATCTCCATAATCCAGTTGTTATGTCATGGACATTCAAAATTTTACAACTCTATATTCATAATTTTAGAACTCTATGTTCATAATTTTTGAACTCTATATTGACAATTTTGAACTCTATATTCATAATTTTTAAATTTTATGTTCATAATGTCAGAACTCTATATGTTCACAATTTCAGAAATATATATTCACAATTTTATAACTCTATATTCAATAGTATAACACAAATTTTGAATCTATATAACAAAATTGTAAATATAAAGTTTAAAAATTGTGAATATTGAGTAATGTAATTTTATATATTATGATTTAAAATTGTGGAAATAGAATTCTAAAATTTTGAACATAAAATTCTAAAATTCTAAACATAGAGTTTTTAAATTGTGAACATGAACTTTGGTCCAAGATAGGCATAGGTCCATGGCATAATTTGCCTCTGTAATCTACTTTGTAATAAGTTGGGCTAGGCCGAACAATAAAAATATTGGCTCAATCTAGCCCAAAGTCCAAAAGATTAAAAAACATTTAAATTTTTTTCTTCAAATAATGCAATGACAAATTAAAATATGAATTGGGTTGGGTAAAAAAAATCATGACTCAACTCACAACTCAATTTTTAAATCAATTTTTTAGTTCACAGAATCGGATCAAGCCAAGCTAAACAATAAAAATCACAAAGCTGTTTCCAGAGAACACTTGTTTCCAGAACAACAATATTGATAAAAAATGATAGTCTAAATAAAAATACTAGAGATATTTTTGGTCGTCTAAAACAGAGATATTTTTGGTCTTTTCATACTTTGATCATCTTCTTGACCCTTTGCAGTGATTTTCCTTACACATTTTCATCCAATGAAGAGGTCCGGTGGAAGCCATGTGAGCCACATTACAAAGCCATGGCTTTCCCCAGACCTCTTCGTTGGATGAAAATGTGTAAGGAAGACCACTGCAAAGGGTAAAGGAGATGATCAAAGCATGAAAATGTTAAAATATCCTTATTTTGGACGGTTATTTGACGAAAATTTTAACGGTGGACTAAAAATGGTAAGAACTAAATAAGATTGGCCGTAATGTGACAAAAATTAATGAAGTGACGAAAATTGACAATGCCCCAATAACAATAGGACTAAAAATGAAAATGACTCATTAATTAATTAAAAGAATGAAAAAAATAGATTTACGCGTTAACGTCATTTGATGAATACACTAGGCGATGATATCTTCATCTTAATTCTTAACGAAGACATTGGTCATTGGGTCACGGTGTCTTCATCTTGATGAAGATGCTAGCTAGGCCATGGCATTTATGAGTTAAT
Source organism: Ipomoea triloba (assembly GCF_003576645.1). Lineage (NCBI taxonomy): Eukaryota > Viridiplantae > Streptophyta > Magnoliopsida > Solanales > Convolvulaceae > Ipomoea > Ipomoea triloba. Next base: position 2,369,810 of record NC_044926.1, on the reverse strand, counting down.
TCTTTGCTTTTTGCTTTTTGCTTTTTGCTTTTTTTGTTTTTTGTTGTTTTTTGTTTTTTGTTTTTGTTTTTTGTTTTGTTTTTGTTATATATATATATATATATATATATATATAACTCAAATATCTCAATTTTGTCAAATTAATTTTTGAAACCTATGAATCCGCTCCAAAATTTTATTAGAAGATACATTGATTTGTTAAATTTTAAAACTCAATATCAAATCGTACACTTATGCATACAAAGAACTCAACCCAACCCTAGTCTAAAAATTCTAGGAGCCGAATTTTTAGATTGTCTATGGCATGGTTCGAACTTCCACCCTATATATATACTAGTTACTAGCATTGCGCGAATAGTCCAATGCCCAATGTATATTTTTAAATTAATGTTTCAGTGCCCAAAGTATCATTCGATATCATGATGTATATCAATGCAAGATTATTAATTTTTTCATAAAAGTAAATATTTTAAGAATGCATAACTATGACATGTAGGTTGTGACAGAAATACTGGATTAACTGATGCAATAGCAGTTTTAGAGAGAAGCAGCATCACTAGATAGTACCATAAGCATAGTTTTTGCAGCACAAAATTTTATTAATTGGTGTGATCCATTTTACTCTTGCTGTCATTTTTACCAGAAATGAGTTCTTGATTTGAAAGTAAAAAGTGAGAAATAAGGTTTTGGGAGGGGTTAATTCATTATGAACAATTGAAGTTGAAGATGTGTCTTTTTTAAAATTAAAAATGAAACTATCGATTTACGAGTAATTAATTATTACGAGTCAGTAGAACTCAAAAAAATTATTAATGCAAACGAGAGTTGTAATGTGGTCATTTACTCAAATCTTACCTCCATTATTGAGGTTTTTTCTTCTTTTTTTTTTTTTTCCTAAGTGAAGAGATTTTAGTTTATATATACCATTCATATAAAATTTGGTCCGTTCCGTCCTACTATTAAAAGTAAAGAGTAAAAAGACGCCTTACACTTCTACCAATTATATATTTATTTAATTTAGAACTTCAATATCATTATTTTTCCTTTAAAAGGTTATTATATTAGAATATTTAAGTTATGTTTATTGTGAAATTTGATTTTTTAAATGAAAAAAATCTTATATTCTATTAATTTTTTAAATTTATTTATTATTAAGATATATTTTAGTGAGTGTACATGAGATACCAATGGAGAGAATGTGAGTTGAGTTTTAAAAATGTTAGCAATGTGAGGTGGCAAAAACTTGTGTGAGACCGTCTCACCGTGAGACGGGACGGGATGGGTCGGGACGGGTCGGGCCAAGATGCAAATGTAATACTTATACACACAAATGTCATACTTATATGCTCAAATGTAATACTAATCAAGATTAAAATTTTTGTTACTTATAATGGTAAATGTAATACTTTTTAGGGAAAATACAATACTTTTACATTTTGATTTAAAAGTATTACATTTTTCCTCAAAAGTATTATATTTTCTCTATTAAGTAAGGGGCACTTGTCAACATTACTTACTATGAAAAATGTATTACTTTTTCTCTTATAAATAACAAAATTGCATTATTAATTAGTATTATATTTGAGCATATAAGTATGACATTTGTATGTTGCTTCGACCCGACCCGTCTCTCGAATAAGGATCCGTGAGACGGTCTCACGCAAGTGTGACTCATGTGAGTTAGGGTACTAACAATAAAAGGGTGGTGGACTGGTAGGTGGGTTAGGCAGCAAATTAATATCATAACTTCATCACAAAAGAGTTCTGGATAGATCAGATTAGTCTATGTGGTGCATTCTAAATCATATTTATAGTAATTTTATAGTGATTGAGGTACTGGATATAATGTGAAAAATAAATTATCATTGACTGGTTGTTGTCAAAATGCAACTATAAATCAACAAATGGAGAGAATGTGAGTTGAGTTTTTAAAAATGTTAACCAACTGCAATGTGAGGTAGGGTACTAACAATAAAAGGGTGGCTGGGTTAGGCAGTGAAAAATGATTGTATGGAACATGGTCTAGGAACACTTCCATAAGAGAGAATAAGAATCAATCTCAGTATTATATTTGTAGTAAAAAAAAAAAAAAAAAAAAAANAAAAAAAAAAAAAGAAAAGAAAGAGAGAGAGAGATTTTGTAGCAATTTTGTAATTATCATCAATTTCAGTATGTAAACTTTAACATTTAATATGCAATCTTAAGGTGAGTTTTTTTTTTTTGTGCGGTGATAGGGTTCAGGTGCGGAGATGGAGCTTAATCTCAGACATTGATCTAATCAAAATCAACAGCCCATATTGAGCACATATTTAAAAAAACGCGGTGGCATTTTTATCTTTTTGCATCTAGGTCAAATTCAATGTGCGTAGCGTGGTTTTTGTGTTTAAGGTGCGTGGTTTTTGCGTTGTGTGCTTAATTAAGGTGCGTTAGTTGTTGAAACTTAAGTGCGTTAGTCTAAAGCTTTAGGTGCGTGGTTTTTCTTCTCAAGGTGTGTGTGCTTAAGGTGCGTCAGTTGTTGAAACTTAAAGTGCATTGTTTCTTTCTAAAGAGTGTTGTTTTAACTTCTTAAGGTACGTTGTTTTCCTTCTTAATGTGGGTTATTTTCCTTCTTAAGGTGCCATTTTTTACAGTTCGCTTCTTTAATTGAAGATGTTTTTTTTTTTTTTTTTTCAGTTCCAAAACACAACCTGTATTCTTTATAAAAGTTTTTCTACAAAAGTCATATTCATGTTAATCTAGTTTAAGGTGCATAGATTCGAAGTTTGAGATGCATCAACTTAGAATATTTTTTAAAGAGCATTGATCACCGTATTTCTGCACGGGAAGTTATCTCCGCACATGAGCTGCTCCCTCTATATATATATATATATATAATTTATGTGAAAATGATTAAATGTTTGAGTTGCTTAGTTGATTGAAACTTTTAAATTTGATATCAAATATTATATATTATGTTTTTTTTTAATACTACTAACTCTATTACAATGCAGTATCTGTTCATAACTACTTTCTCAACCTATTGAAGCACAAGAGTTAGAATTGCCTCCACTGAGGCTCGAATAATTTGGCACTTCATTTGAACTTTGCCCTCATTCAAATAATTTTTTTATCCACCCTTTTATTGGGAGATTTGGAATAAGGGTTATGCATGGCCATTAATTTGGCTTTGGAAGAGAGTTTTTATTTAAAAAAACATAATTTGTTTTTTTTTTTTAATAAATAATTGCATATGAGATGCTATACAGACACATCACACAAGACAAGATGAGATCAGAGAAACTTTATGTAGTTACACATTAGCACCAAGTTAGCCAGTATACCTTAAATCACAGTTTTATCAGTTTTTAATTGATAATAAGGAACTGACTGAACATGTCAATTACCTTTTTTTAATTGATGCTTTTGAAATTATAATTACCGGTCTATTTAAACCATCATTTCATAAATAATCAAACAATCTCTAGCCATTGGTCCGTCTAGAAATTTCAGAAAAATATGTAAAGATACACAAAATGAAATAGGACTATATTAATCACTTGCAGAACATCAACCAATATGCATGATTTTATGAAATTGAAGTTTACAACCAATAGGGAAAAAAAAGTATTTAATTTGTATCACAATTCAAGTATATAGATATATTAGGAAAGAATATTAACGAAAATATATAAATGTATTTTATTATAAATTACTAAAAGCATTTTCCTGCACACCAGAACCAAGGGCAGCATCGAAAATCATGTCGAAGGCACATTGTATACAATCCTTGTACTTCTGAGGATTTATGAGTCCTCTTTCAGTTCCCACTGCAACCCTCAAGTTTCTCATGTAGCTCACCATAGTTATGGTGAGACTCTGCATTCAAGATCAAAACAATCTTTCATTAAACATAGGAAAAACCTCTTTTTTTTTTTGGTGATATTAACAATGGAAAGGACTAGAAACACTATAGAAATTTGGGTAAAATGACACCCACAACATCTGCAAACAGTATCGGACTTAAGCCCTTTGAGAGACTCTCAAATATATGTAACATCATTAGTCAAAGCGGGCCGGGTCGGCCCATTAGGCCCACCACGCTGCGGGCCTAATTTTTGGCGTGCCAGCTCGTAGGTTATGATTCATGTAACCCTAATCAGTACCACGCAGGTTGGCGGGTCCCGCGGACTTTTCTTTTTTCTTTTTTTGTTGTTGATATATATATATATTTAGTGTGTATATATATTTAAAAAATAAGGTGGGTTCGCGGGCCATGGGTCTAAGCGGATTAGTCCCGCTCTTTCGCGGGCCACATTTTTTTTATAGCCCTAACCCGCCCCACCGCGGAGTGGGTGCGGGTTGACTCACGGATTTTGACCCACTTTGACAGTACTAAGCAGGATAAGAGTGATCATGACGTGTCTTCAGAATATGGACTTATGTTAATTCTAGTCCTTGTCACTCGACTGTAATATTTTTCTAGTTTTTCCCCTTTTAAGTACAAAATCAACTATAATTCGTACCTGACTTTTGAAACTTGCTATACTTTTAGTTATAGTTAATAGTATATGAATGTTGTCGTACCTGTGGAACACCAACAACCATGAAGTACATGCCTTTGACGGGATGATTAGCCAAAGCCAATTTCTCAATTGGTCCAATCATATTTGATACTGTCATGCTAGAGTTCTTCAAGGTGCTATGCACAAATTTAGCCGTGGCCTAACAAAATTCAAGACCACTAAACATCAAATCTCAAACTCTTCAAAAAATACAACCCAAAACCACATACAAAATCAAAAAAATATATATAAAAAAAAAGCGATAGAGGATCCGAAGAGAACTTAATTAGATACCTCGGGACTCTGGTGTCTACGCAGAGCATCCAATACTTTTCCGGTGAGGAAAACCGCGGAGGAATTTCTTTTCCGGTGGATGATTTCTTGTGCTTTGGATACAAAATGGAGGGCGTTTGAGGTGTTGGTATTATGAGCCAATTCTGGGACAGAAACATGCATGAATGCGAACTGGTTTCCCCACTTGGACTCCATGTTTGGTTGCACCATTTCTTTGGTGGATTTGTAGCCACCAATGTTCCTGGTGTTGAGCAGCACTAGTGCAGTGGCATTCCCATTTTTTTGCTCTTGGTTTGTTGCTTCCATGTATAATCGAGTCCCCAAGAATATTACTCCACAAATCACGTCGTTAATCGTCTATTAAGATTTCAACAGTAAAAAAAGTTTAAATTGTTAGTCCAAAAAAGTGTAGCAAATAGTGGCATAGTGCAATGTATGAAAAGACTTTTATTATATCCTTGTGATGATATTCGAATCTTTAACTTTTTAATCTTTAACTTTTTAAGTTAGCAGTTTCAATTGAAAAAATAATATGTGAACTCCCAAAGAGTGAAATTCACACTGAATTGTGACTCATTTTTTTTTTTTTTTCAATTGATTCAGAATTAGTTCGGTCCTATATCGCGATTTCTAACATGTTCCTTAGCTCATTCCGACATCCAGATTTTTGTTGAGTACAGTGTAGATCAGACCAAACAAAAACGGTCATAAATATCCCTAATAAACTTGCCAACACTACAAGTGTACTTTCACCACCAAACTTCCAACTACTCCAAGTTGACTTTCTTTCTCTCTTTTAACTTTTTTTTTTTAGTCAGTTTTTTTTAAGTACGTATCTGTTCATAATTATTTTATCTCATTTAACTTCAAAAATATATTTTATTTTTCAAATTATTTGGAACATGTTATAGCTTTTTTAGGCAAAAATAATAATAATAATAATAATAATAATATGATGAATATAACTATAAAATAAAAGAAAAATGGCACTCAACTATATTGTTATCATTTTTCATCTTTCAATTATAGCTAAAGTAATTGTTTTTAGTTCCTCAATTATGAAAGTGATTTCTTTGACCCAATAAAAATAGAACTATGGGATAATAAAAAAAAAAGTTATTTTTTGAATGACGAACGAAACTTAATTGTAATTGCTATCCAATAGTATGCATTAGGTTTACTTAGTGCCCATGTAAGGTAAATAAAATTAGGAAAGGGCTTGACTAAATGGTGTTGGCAAGAATCAAATTTGTGAGGCAACTCCAACCAAATTGGTAGGGCTGCTGAGTTGATAACCACAACTTCACAAGGTTCCAAGTTGACTGTCACGGATTGAGCTAGTCAACTAAGAGCTCTAAGCTAGTTTACCTCATAAGGCAGAGTTTATTGTGTGCACACCAATAAGTAATAGCGTGTATAATTAAGTTCCTTAATTAAAGTCTTATTTTCTTAAATAAAATTGAAGGGATAGTTACGAAAATATTAGGACTTACCACTTCAAGCTTGACCTTAATTTGCTTGATTCGATCAATAGAGAAGGAGACGGTCGTAACATCAATCGACCGGAACTCGACGCCGTCGTCTCCGGAGCGGATCGGAGTCCGGTCATCTTCAAGAAAAGTGCTCTTCATCAAACTCCACCCAAAATCGGAGATGGTGTTAAAGATCCCGGAGAAAAGTCTGGGCACACTTTTACAGAAGCCCTCTTCGCCGTCATACCCGATTTTGGGCTCCTTGAACGCCGGAAAAGTTAACGGGAGGGAAGGGTCGTCGGCCCTCTGCAGGCAAGAGAGAAGCGCGCCCATTAAAGAGAAGCCGTCACCGAGCGCGTGGTGGAGCTTGAAGATGAGATTCCCGGCGGCGTTTGTTGTCGGGTATTTGAAGATGTGAATTTCCCATAATGGCCTCGTTGGTGGGAAAGGTTCCATTGCAACCTTGGATATGTAGTCATTGAAGCAATCGTCGTAGAAAGAAGGTGATTTCCCTTCTGGGAAAATGGCAACTTTTATGTGGTTTTTGGGCTTCACTTCCACTTTCTTCCATTGTTTGTCACCATTCTCATCTATAACCTGTTTTTTTTTTAACATCAGGAAAATGATTGAAAGGACAGGAAAGTAATTTTCTGACAGTGATTAACTTAATCTTGCATTTGATAAGGCTATTCTTATATTTGCAATACTCTCACACTTTTAAAAGTGAGTCTTAGGGTGTGTTTGATTCGCACGTGAGAATTGGAATCGGAATCGGAATGGGTATCAAATACTTGGTAAGGGTAATTGGGTTTTAGTGGAAGTATTTAGCATGTTTGGTAGTTGGGTGGAATGGGAATGGTTATTAATAATTGGGGAAGAAATGATGAAGGGAGATGAAACTCTTATTTAATAAGGGTATGGGTTTTGCCATTAATGAGGTATTCCAAACACACCCTTACTTCTACAACCAAACACTAACAATCACTTTGATACCCATACCTTATGCCTAAACCCCCCAACCAAACACACCCTTACTTCTACATCACCTAATTTACAATTCATTTACTATCCATATTACATTCTTACAAATCCAATTAACTAAAGTGGACCCCAATATCACATCAATTTAAAATATTAACTCAGAACTATAAAATAAAATAAAAGTACTACATGGCAGCCTTTGCTACCAAAATGGCAGGCGGCAATTAGCAAGTTTGCTAAAACAACAAACTTGTTATCTTACTGGCAATCAAGTATGGATCTTCTCATCTAAAATAAGTTATGTAAGACTATTTCATAGTAAAATGTGTAATATTTTTAAATTAAAATAATATTATATTTTAACTAAAAATTATTAAATATATATATATAAGTCAAACTGTCTCACACAAAATTACTCTTTCATATATAATTCTTGAATATTATTTTATTCACTATTCATCCCTCAATTTCAAATTTCTTACTATGTCTAATTGAAATCTTTCAGCAACTTATCCGACTAAGCACCACCTCATAACTTGTCGGAAAGCAGTTAATTCAACTGATATTTTACTAAAAAACTCACCGAATACATTGATAATAGTAAAAAAATTAATGGTCAAGAGATTAGTAATTAAAAATATTTATAATTAAATTCTATAGGTTAAAGCGCCACATATTTCGAAAAAAATGGAAAAAATAAATGACCCAAAGGGAAAATATTACAAAGTTAAAATATGGCAAGGGTAAATCCATAATAATTATGAGATAAATGCAAAAGCATGCAAGATTGAAGTAAAAAATGACAATTGACACCATATATAGTAGAGAGACACAGGAAGAGAGAGAGAGAGAGTACCATAATGGAAGAAAACCTGGGATTAATAGGGAGAAAAAGATCATTAATCAAAGGAATGGTCTGGGAATCATCAATGGGAACTTCAGACTCCAACACACCAATAACACCGATGGAAAGAACCGAGCTGTTGAAGTATTGGCCAGTGGGGCTAACAGGGAAGAATTCTTCTTCCTCGAACTCCATTGATGAATCTCGGAAGCTCGATATGATGTTGTAGTTGTGGCTGCAGACGATGAAACCTCCATCTTCCTTAAGTATTGGTCGCCATGTGGTGGATATGTCGGTATTAATTGCTGCAATAATGCATACCCCCAATCTCTCATGCATTTACCTGAGTAATTAAGAAAAGGAAAAAGAAAAAATTGCCCCATGACCGACTCAGTTAGTCACAGGGGTGAAGTATGAGAAGAATTATCATGGATCGAGACTCACTAGCGGCAGTGTGGGAAGAACATCTCAAAGTGAGACGGCTCCTTCTGTGAAGTAAACAAAGATTTAGTTTTTGTGTTGTTTTCAGTTACCATAATTTACATATTTTCAGATATTCTGTCGAGGTCGGGACGTGGGGACCGTTGGAACAAAGAATTCAAAGTTTTACCTTTTGTGGGTAAGAATAGAAAAAGTTGAAACTTCAGCTGTAAAGAGTAATAGTGAAAGTGAATTAAAGAGAGAGATAAAGTAGAGGCTGTGGTTGTATTCTTCCATTCTCCCCATTTATTACTACATTACATTACAGCTCCAACAATAATGGCTTCTTTACTCTACTTTCCATGGCCACCGTTAAAAGCTAAGAAATATAAAAATTTAATGGGCTGTATGCTGCTATACAGTTGGACGTAATTCTTTTTGGAGAAAGAAATTAAAGTGGAAGGAATAAAAACTTTCATGGTGTGTTGGGACACAGGATTTGGTGTGGTGGAACTACTCGATAGTAATTTAAAGTTGGGCTATAGGTGATTTGTTCAAGCTGGCCAGATTGACTTCATTTTTATTGGATTAAAGGTGTGTATTGATTGGATGACGACTTAGCTTTTAGTTTTAAAAGTTTGATATATGTTTGGTTTGCATACTTAATTTTTTACTAATCTCCCTGTAAAATTTGTCCTTTAGTGTTCACTGCTGATGCGTGGGAGTTGATTTAATTTATAGGTTTTATTTTCTCATGTGATGGGCAATAGTCCGATATCTACTTGTCGGCCGAGTATCTCGACATGTACTACATACTAGATATGCATTGTTAGCTGAGACATAAGATTATGTGTCACAGAAGATAATTAAGAGCGTTGCTCGAGGTCAAACACAACTAAATTGATTAACCGAACTACGGACCGACGCGTGGAGACACAATATAATAGTGGATAGACTTCATTTATTTTGATTTCATGTATAGTATAAATAACCCGGTTTATCCCACTCAAACTGTCATCACATCTTGTACTCATTTCAGTGCGGTACATACACTCTTACTCTACTTCATTATTAACACCATAGCAACCTCTAGACCCCAGACTGATTTACATGATCACCATATATTCAAAAAATATATATGACTCACTTTTTATTCTGAATCAATAAAAGTAGGCAACATCAAAATTGAATTAAAAATACAATTGAAAAGTACGTGATGATACATATATAATATTACTCATTTTTGTTTGTTTAATATTATTGTGATGACAACTTGTATTGTACAATGTTTTAAAAGAGTAATAATGTTGTAATGTAAATTGTAAGCCGCCATCGGTATATAATAATATAATATCATCGAACCATGATTAATGCTCACATTGTTAGTTGGTGGTTGAATTGGTTAATGATACTTTCATGACAGTACAGTGGAAGTTCAATGTAGTATGCACATGAAGATTCAATCCAAACCAACTGTAATTTGATTATAAAATATAGGGATAAGGGTCAAATAGACCCTCAAACTATAATCAATTGTGCAATTAGGCCCTCGAACAATAAAAAGCTTCAATTAGGCCCCCGAACTTGTTATTTTGGGGCAAATAGACCCTTTAACCTATTTGTGACCTATAATTGCAGGTCACCAAAAATTCCGGCCAACTCCGGCGATCGTCCGGCGAAGTTCCGGCAAACAACACAAAACCATCCACCACCGGCGACCTCACGGTCGCCGGTGGCGTCCGGCAGCGGAGATGGGCACCAACTGGTCGCCATCTCCAGTTTACCGGAGATGGCGACCAACTTGGTCACCATCTCCGCTGCCGGACGCCACCGGCGACCGTGAGGTCGCCGGTGGTGGATGGTTTTGTGTTGTTTGCCGGAACTTCGCCGGACGATCGCCGGAGTTGGCCAGAATTTTTGGTGACCTGCAATTATAGGTCACAAATAGGTTAAAGGGTCTATTTGCTCCAAAATAACAAGTTCGGGGGCCTAATTGAAGCTTTTTATTGTTCGAAGGCCTAATTGCACAATTGATTATAGTTTGAGGGTCTATTTGACCCTTATCCCTAAAATATAATATATTTAATGTATATCTTACGATTACATTGTATGAAAATCGAGCAATTTTTTTTTTCTCTCTTAAAATCTGTCTAAAGTATATGAAATAAAAATTACAAATGATTCGATAAATTTATGGTGATTTTTATGAATAATAATGTACCAAATTGGTGTGCATGCCAAAGTAGCTGGAATTAATGCTTTGCTTTTTAAGAAGACGATCGATATGGACATTATTGAAAGTTCTTGTAACACCTTGCCAATAATTGATGTTTCATATATATATATATATATATATATATATATATATAGGTGGGTTCGATCAAATGATAACAACATACTACTTGTAAAAGATGAGGATGTACTGATCTCCTTCTCATCTATTAAAGTTTATAAAAATAACACGTGATCAATTTTATAATTATTACAAAATTTTAAGATTTCAATATTTATAAAATTAACTTATTTTTTTCTTTTTATTTTTTAGCAATTCTCAACCGTACATTAATAAACTGAAAAATATATAGATGAATCATATTAGTCTCCTATAGAAACATGTTCAGATGAGAAAAGGGCTTTTCATAATAAGAACGTATGCACTAATTGTATCTAACTATCTAAGATGTTCAGTGGCTGAAAATTAAAAAAAGAAATTAAAAACTCAAGAGATATTTTTGTAATTATGAATATGAATTTAGAAATGCGAACCATTTTTATCTCTTATCTGTAAGCAATGACGACAATTCAACACAGTTATCTGTCACTTGTAAGAAGCTAGAATGAAGGCATTAAGTGCTGTGGCGTGTGATGCAACCAAAGAGATAACTAAGATAAGCCCATAATTCCGCTATTGAAAACCGCATTAATAGACAGGTCACTGTTCCAACAACATTGTAATTAATGGACGGTAGAAGGTAAGTCAATGTGGTGAGTGGTGACCAAAATAAATGATATATATAGCATTATTACATATTTTTGGTAATTTAACTTATTGTTAGTTGTTGTTGTCCTTTTTTTTTTTTTTTTTTTTTTTTTATACTATTGACTCTGTTACAATGTAGTATCTATTCATAATTACTTTCTCAACCTACTGAAACAAAAGCACAAAGAGTCAACAGTTGCCTCTACTAAGCCTCGAATCCACTCCCATCATCCATGTGGGAATGTGAACCGGGACACTAGCCATCACTAGACCACAAGGTCTTTGGCAGTTGTTATTGTTCTTGTTATTACTTTGCGAGTACAAGTGTTGAGGGTAATTTTAGATTTTTTGTACACTCATAAAATTTAATTTAGTTCTATTTTACCTTCTTTTTTCTTTATTGGTGATGTATTGATTATTTTTATTGTTTGTAATTTTACTTTAGGGCGAGGAAAACTCTCAATCACTAACTGAAAGGTTTATACATTGGGTAAACTTTATACCTGTGTAATAGGTTATAAACTACATATTGAGAGGTAAATCTATCACATTAGAAAGAACTATGTATGATAGGCTTGACCAAGAGAGTGCTGATAAAAACCAAATTCATAACTTTTAGATACGAAGACTTCGAAGTCTATTTTTATCATTAAGCATTTGTTTTTCAATACAACATATAAAAGACTATGAAATACATGAACTCTGAAAACGTCACCACAGATATAATCCAATAATCTGCACATATTGTTCAAAAGTCATTGGGTCGCTCGACAAGGTCGGATTGTAGCCCATCTCTACTCTCATTATGAATCTTCATTCAATTTCAACTATCAACCCATAATATATGGGCTAGAGCATGACAATCAGACCCATGACTATTCCACTTTTATGTTTATTTGCATCTATCACAATTAAAATGACAAATTATTCTGTCAACCCAAATCTAAAATACACAATTTACATACTGGAGGTTCACAATTTATATATTGAATGTTTACAATTAAATGTTCATAATTTACATATAAAATGAACATTTAGTATGTAAATTATAAACATTCAGTATGTAAATTGAAACGAATCCACCTTGTAATATGGACTCAAGTCCATAGTATAACTATTGAAATAACATTATATCATATTTATCTAAATAATACTGTAATTAACAAATTCAAATTATGACAAAAACTTATGTAAGACCGTTCCACAATTTAGACCAGTGAAATCTTTGATTAATAAATTAAAAAATCCAACCCATTAATATATTCGATACATCTCAAGAATTGAGACCCGTGAAACGGTATCACACCCAGTATTACACTCAAATTATTGATGATAAAAAGTTTATAGCCATTACCACGACCCATTTTAGTATATATAGGTTTATGGATGATCATGGAGGCAGAAGCGGAGGTTTGTTCGTAAAAAGTGCAGCACGAAGATGAAGAAGTCAAACAAATTTAATAACCAATCCTTACTTGTAGCTAACCCTAATTGAATTTCTGCACTCTCCATTCCAATCACCTGCAATGGATCTCCGATTGTCAATCGCCGTGGTTCTGACATTATCAGTCGTAACATCCATTCCAGTCGCGGAGTCGTCGTCGTCTCCGATGTACAATGACAATCACCGCTTCGTCCAGCAGCCGCCGCTGATGTCGATGGTGCACGGCAACCACGCGACGCCGGGCCGGCCGAGGAAGTGCAGCGGGCGGTTGATCGGAGACTGCGTGAGCGAGGACGAGGAGATGGCGATGGAATCGGGGATGAGCCGGCGAGTTTTAGGGCAGACGAAGTACATCAGCTACGCGGCGCTCGCCGCTAACAGCATCCCCTGCAACGCGCGCGGCCGATCGTATTACAACTGCTACACGCACCAGAAAGTCAATCCCTACTCGCGCGGCTGCTCCATGATCACGCATTGCGCCAGAGGAGGTTGAAGACGACGACGACGACGATTCAATTCCAGATATTTTTATATATATATTTCATTATCCTCTCTCTCTCCTCCTCTAATTCTCAGTCATTATATTACTCCGGAATTAATTAAGTAAATCAATTAACCACTAAAAGATCAGAGATATTGTTTGTTTATTTTTCTTTGTTTGTTTGTTTTAAGCGGGTATGCAAACATCTTGAATTTGGTTTAATTTTAATTTTAGTTTTAATTTCTTCATTTTCTTTGAATTTTGTGGATAAAATAAAATAATTTTTAGATTATAAAAAAAATTATGGTATATAAGAAGCTAGGAATCAGAGTTTCTGCAAATAATGAAATAATTTGTATGAAAACGAAGCAGAAAAAGTAGTTAAACCAGGGAAATGAGGAAGGCTGCCGCCATTGTTAAGCCCCAAGATATGAGTGGCGAGCTCGGGCTGGGACTACTGTTTTGTGGAGCGGGCGCCGTGATCCATCCTTCTCCGGCGGAGGGCGGCGGCGGCGGCGGCTGTGCAGGTACGTTAGGAGAAGGAGAAGGAGAGGGAGACGGCGGTGAGGCTGCCGGAGGCGGAGGAGTGGAAGCAGGAGGTGGCGGTGTCGTCGGAGGAATGGAGGGGCGGTGATTGGGAGACATAACGACGACGCGAAGTTTCTGGCCGTTGAGGCAGTTTTGAGCGTGGCCGCTGATGAAGTAGAAAGGGCCGTTTCTGGTAAACTTGAGCGTTGAAAAGCCGTCGGTCATGTTGTGAATTGGACTGGTTTTGTTGCAATGGTGGTATGCTCTTTTCCTCACTACCAGCACTGAATCCTTTCCTTTCTCGTACTCGAATGCTGGCATGGATAAATCAAACATCATTATATTATACTCAACCATGCATGCATTATATTTTCACTGTTAGTTAGTTGCTAGAGATAAGATATAGGCTTTTCTCAATCTAATGAAACACAAAAAGTCAACGCCCACTGAGATCAAACCTGTGATTTCTCAGTTGAGGGCCACAGCTATGCAGCTTGACCACAAGGTCCCAATATAATATAAAGTGAAGGAGAGAAGATGAGAGGACAAACTAACCGATGGTATCATTGACTCGGAAGCGTCTTTTTTCAGCCCAGCGATTCAACCCATCATCCGGTATCAACCTCCACCCATCTCGTCCGCCGGCCTGGAATGTGCGCGGCGGCCGGCCTTCACTTGACCACATTAACGCCGTCAACATCACACACATAAATCCCACCCACACCATCGTACTTCGACCACACTCCACCATTCTCACTCTAAAACCCTGAAAAGATTAACAACCCAAAAACCTCAAATCTCGAATCTCAAAAGGCCAAATTAAAGTTCAATACAAACAGGAGCGGCTGCCGGCTGGTGGATAGACAAGAGAAGGGTATAAACTGGGGAAGATTAGAGAGCAGTAATTAATTAAGGGTTTATATATGATATTATGAAAGCGCAGATGGAAATGTGCATGCATGATTAGGAAACACAAAATTAACGAGTTTGATATATATTTTATATTTAGTAATAAAATATTTGTTTTGGGGATGTTATTTAATGGTTTTGTTATTGGGCTTAAATAACACTCGTAATAGATATTATCTTACAACGAATTATTTGTATGAATACTATTATTATTTTTTTCTTGACTACCATCATATTATTACATATCTTCACTACATGATGTAAAATATCTATAAAAAAAATAGTATTTTCATTCAGTTTCATGTATTCATGCATTATTAATAATAAATAATGATACACATGGATTGAAAATCAAGGAGGGTGATTTTCGTCCAGGTCTCCGGGATCACACACCTGACAAATTATACCATGGACTAAGATCTACATTGAAAGTATGCAATTAACATATTATATTCCTGTAATTTTTATTAATTGAAAAGACATGATATATTAATTATAGACACATAAGTTGTTAATAAAGATTCACAATACAAAGTGAACTCCAATCTATGATATAACAATTGCAACACATCATGCGACTTTGTTCTCAAGCTCAATCGATATATCGTGGACCCTCCTCCACATTGCACTGTGGACCAGGTTGTTATGGGCTTTCAGCCCAGACTGTTATAAATTGCCTTATCAGCTCAACTCAACAATTTGAGCGAGGCTTCCAGGTTGTTATGGGCTTTCAGCCCAGACTGACCCATAACGGAATAGCGTGGAGATGCAAGGCCGTTTTGACTCGCATATTTATGGACTATGATTATGGAATATTTAGCGAAGTCTATACTTGTGGAAAATCAAAACTTACCTAAGTTGTGTTCAATCATTATTCAGCTGTGTGGACCATACTATCAAATAATGTACATTCAATATAAAAATAATGTACATTTAATATAAAAATAATGTACATTGTATTCAAATAATGTACATTCAATATAAAAATAATGTACATTCAGTACAAAAATAATGTACATTTAGTACATTAAAAATGTATATTTTATTATGGTCCACACAGCTGTGTGGACCATGGTCCATACAATAATTTGCTAGTTGTGTTCAATCATTATTGCATGGACCATGATTCACACGGTAAATTATTGTGTGGACCATGGTCCACATAACTGTGTGGACCATGAATATAAGGTACATTATTTTTATACTGAAGGTACATTATTTTTGTATTGAAGGTACATTTTTTTATAGTGCTATAAAATAATGTACTTTCAGTACAAAAATAATGTACCCTAAAAATAATGTACCTTCAGTACAAAAATAATATACCTTCAGTATAAAAATAATGTACCTTATATTCATGGTCCACACAGCTATGTGGACCATGGTCCATGCAATAATGATTGGATTCACACAGCTGTGTGGACCATAAATAAAAAGTACATTATTTTTGTACTGAAGGTACATTATTTTTGTACTGTAGGTACATTATTTTAAGGTACATTATTTTTGTACTGAAGGTATATTATTTGATATATACTATCAAATAATGTACCTACAGCACAAAAATAATGTACCTTCAGTACAAAAATAATGTACTTTTTATTTTTGGTCCACACAGCTGTGTGGACCATGGTCCATGCAATAATTTGCATTTTCCGGAATCTGATTTCAATAAGACTTGTGTAAAATTTCTTACTATATATCGACAACTTAGGTTAATTTACCTTCTTATAATCCTTTCCTACTTAAGGTCACAAAACGACATTTACCAAGTGCACACTCTCAACTAATAGAAGTAGATTTTCCTCGTCACTAAAAAAAAAAAAAAAAAAATTAACAATTGTGAATAATAATAATAATTTTTATAATTTGGGAAATAATAAAGATTCACAAATGACACATTGCCAAAATTTTGCCTAATGTTTGTACAACACAGAACACAGTCTATGATACCTAAAATATGTCTAATTTGGACATCAAAGTTCCACTACTGGTTGTCTAAAGTTCATTCTCTAAATGGGCCTTACCAAAACTCGACTAAATAACAATGTAGTACCCCAAATCAAAAAAGTTCATTCTCCTGGCCGGAGGTTATCCATATATTTTAAGGATGTCCAAACCCCACAATCACTTCCTCTGCATCTTGAATCTAGATACTGGCTTTGAGGCACGACCAACAGGTTGCTCTCTTGGTTGCATATCAAAGTTAGGTGAATGTTCAACGATAGAGCCAGTAAATGCCTGCACAAAATATTATCAGCTCATACTGAACTCATCTAAGCACATCGGGAGAAATAATGAGGCCAGGCATACCTTGCTAACATCAAAGCTTTGTTCAGTGGTGTTCACTACAGCCTGCAGGAAAAGATATATTTAACCATCAATCCATCATGTTATACACTTACAGCCTTATGCTTTATGCTTCTGAAGTAGGGAAAACAAACTGCATTGTGGTCGTGACAATGATGAAGAGATTCAAGTGAAATCAAATGTAATTAGCATGATTGCTAATATCTAATACCGTTGGAGTTGCCATTATAGCGGGATACAAGTATGGAGAAAAATAAAATTACCCTTATGCTAGCATATCAGTTACAAAACAAAATTGCTATAGATTAAGGTTATACACAAATCATGCCTACTTTTTCAACATGGATAACACTTGTGGAATCCCAATAAATTTTTTGTCCTGTTTTTACTGTTTATTATCATGATAGGCTAATGGTCAATCCTGAAAGATGAAAAGAGTTCAAAAAGAAGAAAGAAGAAAGGGGGAGAAGTGAGAGTGATGGGAGATGGTAAGGGACAAAGATAGTCGCATGATACCTTGTTTTCCGACACAACTGGAGCCTTGATATTGTCCTTCACTACAGGAAGCCTTGGAGTTACATCAGTTGAACTTGGCTGACGGAATGCCAAGCATTCTCCTTGTGAGTAATCATCTGAACAAGTGCAAATGTTAAGAGATGTGATGCTATTGATTGGAGAAACCACAAAGAAAAGAAGGGAAAATTATTTCATTGTTTTGTCAAGCATAATCAGGAGATGTGATGAAAGCTCTCAAACCTTGCCAGGATTTTGATGATTTAATGTGTAATGTATGTAAATCACTGGCTTTGTGTTGAAGCTCAGTAACTCATGGGTTTCGCATATTTTACAATTTTCCTTTTTTCTATGCTTTAAGTCATGACTAACCTTCAGATAGAGCACGCACATTTGAAGCCTCAACCTGGAGTTCACAATTTTACATATTAATTTACAGAAGTATAAATTGACGGGCAAATTCACCTTTTCAACTTGGATATGAATAACAAGGAGGTGTTCCTTACTTGCACCTGATCAGAAAAATCTTTCGAGTGATTTCTTGACACTGTCACTCCACCTTCATTTGAGTTAGTTATTGAAGATCTAGCTCCTTTTGTCAGGTTACTCAAATCATGCAACTAATAAAAAAATAAAATAAAATGGAATTCTTTGAAAATTTAATGCAATTAAGTGCGCCCCTTAGTTAAATATCTGTAGTCACAATATCCTACTATATAAATTACCTCTAAACTTGCAATTTGTTTATCCAAGGCATGTTGGTGAATACTTCTATCTAAGTTGGTCTCATCAGGTTCATCTTCAATAGATTCGTCAGCTTTTTCAGCTTCTTCTTCTTCTTCTCTCTCAAGTTCATCCATCCGGGATAAAATACAAGCATATTCTTCATCGTCAACTTCTTGTTTAGCATCTTCTGCTTTAGAACTACAAGACGTGACATCTGGGACCCCTGGAAATTTCAAGGATAATTAGAAATTAATATCTTAAGCAATTTTTCCAATCTCAGAATTTACAGTGGTGCTCTTTTTTATTAGTAAAGGTAAGGACAAAAGATATTCAAATAAAGGTACAATCAAACAACTAAAGTAAACTGAAAGGGATTTTTTCAAATTTAACATGAAGCATTCTTCATCTAGCCCTGTGAAAGAGATTTGTATAAACTCAATTGGGGGTGTTAGGTTGAGGGGAAAAAGATGTTTGGAATGAAGGTCATTCTTACTGTTCAGGTGGGAGTTTTCTCGGTAAAAGAATGGGAATGGAAGAGCTAAGGACATATTTTCTACCGTTTTCACCACCAATCAAGGTTTTCTTCTCCATAGCTCCAGGTATATTCATCGCTTCTTGTTATCTCCTCCACACATGAACATTCTACCCCTTTTTCAGGTTGCAATATTTTCCCCTCCCTATGTCAAACAAGCCCCTGCCACCCTCTCCTCTAGTCCTTTAACTTTAAGTTTTTAGCTTTGTGAAAATTAGCACAAATTTCTATGAATATATGACTGGAAATGGTATATTATTTGCATGAAAGTTTCCATCCATTTATTTCATAATTCAGTAGAAGAAAGATTTCTTTTGCTTAATTCCTTGGCTAAATTGAAGCGCGTGCGCAATGAAGCTAGATAGCAAATTGTTACTCCATAATTTATCTTGCATGCACATTGGTGGTGATATGTGTATGATAATTGAGTAACCATCAACAGGAGAAAAATTAATCATGGTATAAAGCTTTATATTACCCATTTTGGTATGTGGTGATTCGACAAGAAAGTAATTTTTTTTTTCTAATTAATTCCAGTTGCAGGATATACACATACACAGATCATATAGAAAAACATAATTTTTATTTTTAAGGCAGGAGCATGGAGTATTCTAAAAGACAATGACATTTGGACACCATAGTCATCTTAGTAATGGAGGATGGGCTTGGTATAGAGAGCAAGTGCTACAACTTCTCAAATAACATATACGTATGCATAATTACATACATACATAAGGGAACTAGCCTTGTAATATATACATAGCCCCATGAGAAGTTATTTTCACCCCAAAACCAAGCCACAAACCTATGAAATAATGAGCAAAAACTTCCTGCTGCCACCTCATCAAGCTCAAAATCTCATTACTAAGCTCTGATTGGTTAAGCAGGTTACTGGTAATTAGGTTGTTAACACAAATTAGATTTAGTAAATTGCTACTAAATCAATTCAAGAATAATAAGAATTACAAATATAGCAGTTGAAATCAAAAGAAAACTTGCCTGATGCAGCTGACTCTCCGTAAGAAGTTTCCTCAACACAGTCTTCCCTAATCTCCACAAGACCCTCCTGTTGAACATTGCTTGAAATTATTAAAGTGAAAACTATATACAAGAGAAGTTTCACTAGCACATTAGAAGACCAGTGTAGCTGTATAGCACAGTAAGACACAAATAGTGTTACCATCCAGATGAAAATTTTTTACAGTGCCAAGAGCCAAGATTGCTCGTTAGGAATTACCATTCCTGTCTTTTAAATCCAAGAGTTTCAGAAAACAATATAGGATTGCAGAATCAAAAAGACAATTCATGGCTTCCTTGCTACAACCTTGCTAGTAAAGCAATTCTAGTAAAGGGAATCTCTCTCTTTCTCTCTCTGTGCAGGTCCTTATCTTGGCACTGTTGTATACTAGGCAATCATAAGCACATCAATAACTTGTGTTTCTTAATCTACTGACATCAGTTTAATAACAACAAGAAAGTGAAATCTGGCTATACTAATTACATAAACATGATAATTCCTTCACATTGTGTACAAAGAACAATTATTGGCGATTCAAATCATTCAACCAAACTAGCATAAGATCAAAGTGTTTGTGCACCATAAAAATCAAAACACTTACCGCTGACTCAGCAGCCGTGGCATCAAAAAATGAAGCTTCAGCTTTAAGGTCCTGCATGACAGCCTTTATAGATTGAACTTGGGACTCCAAAGCCTTACCCCTTCTTGTCAAAATCTCAGCAGTTTGTTTGGATGTTCTGTCAGCATAATAACCCTCCCCCAGTAAAACCTACAATGACCAAAGACTCAATAACAACTTAACGCAAATATGCTCACCAGAGAAAATGATAGAAGCATTGAAATTGAAGTATTAACAGAATGAGTATAAATAACAATTTCCAGAAATAATTACCAGAAATTCATTGGTATGAATCAATCGACCAGGAAAAAACGCCGCCTTACCAAATGGAACCTAAAAATAACAACAATTTTTTATATACATCCAACACATTCACAGTATATAGGCTGTATCCACAACAACAGACATACACCGGAGCGTGGAAGGAGAGCAACTCACCATTACGTCGTGGTGGAGTTTGTCGGGAAGACGCTGAACAAGATTGATGAGGTTTTTGTTGTCCGCGACGAAGCCGTTTAGTTGATCCAGCTGTTTCTGCCGCTCATCGATCGTCTCGTGCACGCGCTGCAACGCTTTCTGAGCTTCATCCACGGGGAAAAGTGAGGAGAGTGGCGTCACCGTCCCTTTCACTGGTTCTCCCATGGCTTCCAGTAGTCTCGGATTAGCAAAGCAGTTCAGTCGCCGCCGGCGCAAATAAACCTCAGTAGGGGTTCAGAGCGGTTTTTACCGGCCACCACTTCTCTCTTCCCGGTACTTATTCTTTTCCTTATGTTTTCAAATTTGCCCCTTTATTTTTGCTTATTCATAATTAAGGACCAAAATTATACTGAAACTATACATGAATACTAAACGAAGCACAAAGAGTTAATATCACCTCCACTTCAAGCCCACCTCTCTCATGTGGGATGGGACCGAGTGCCACTAAACCACAAGATATTTGGTCAATAATACTTTCTTTAGTTGTTTTAAAAATAAAATCATAAATATACATTTATACATTTATTATGTAGGGTTTTGTATTTGGTATCTGGTATTTTTTTTGAATAATATAAAGAAAATATATAATTTTTATCTTATGATGATATATACTATTCTTATGTAACTGTTCACAATTATTATTGAAATATGTGATCCAGTGAAATTTGTCTTGTGAGTCAACTCAAATCTTAAAAGCCTATAAATATCCCTTTTAAATTTTAGCCATACAAATTTAGTTTATTGATTCAATAGACAATATTTGATAGAAAAATTTAAATTTTATGATTATCAAATCCACTATTTGAATTGGATTGTCCGGTAACATGGATTTCTTAGCCTGCAGCCGATTGGATTGTTTCCGTGACACTTAACACCACCGGTGACCCTATCATTCTCTCCCGTACGTACCACCTGACTCCAATTTTACCTACAGGGACTCCCCGAAACGCCATTGGCGTTTAGCAACCAGCTTAGAGAGAGAAAGTTAACTCAACCCCCCGCCCAATCTCTTTCTCTCTCTACACCTATGCAGGAGCGTATTCTCCAGTGCTAGTAAAAATGTTTATTCGTAACTGCTTTCAATAGAAATGGTACGGAGCAGAAACGATTTTCCGGCTCAGAAATTGACCGGCGAAGGCGTCGCCTGTTGAAACTGGGGAATTGGTTCCACAAAGCGGAAATTCTACTGCTTATTACGAGTAGTTGAGCTCTCACTTTCTTGATCGTTGTTTTGGGTATTTGTTTGGCTTGTCGTTCGTTGTTGGGTCGTTAGCTCAAATTGTTGACTTCATTTTAAGCAACCTAGAGTTCCTCTCTCTCTCTACAATTATCTTCTAAATCTCCTATCTGTGGAGCTGTTTCGTGGAATAGAAGAGTTGGAGCTGATCTTGAAATGGGTGCCTTGAAAAGATTGGATCTTTGGGGTGTGGGCGGAGGAAATTGTGGGATATTTCTTAGAATTACGTTTGGATTGTATTTCGCCTTTTTGTTATTTTGTCCGGTAACTGGCCTCAGACCTTTGAGGGAGAGATATCAGGCTTGGGGAGACGAGGTCAGCATTAAAGTTCATTTTTTTTTTCATAATTTGATTTCATATGTTATTGTTTTTGCTTTTAATTGGCAGTGGAATTTATTTGGACATTGTGTTCTGCTGATTTTTGCATTAGGTTTTACAAAGTTTTTGACTTTGAGTAATTTATTAGAATGGAAACTGGAAAAATGCAACTCTTACTTGAAAATTGTAGTTAAGTTTTATGCAATCACTGTATTTCTGATGCATTAGGGGACCTTTTCTGCTTGGAATGAATCAGAAATGAGATGACTATTATGGAATCAATCATACATTACACTTTGGGAGACCTTTGAACAGTTTTGCTTTCTAGAAAGTGAAATTTGGTTCTCCCTTTTATGTCCCGCTGATTGTGTCTTATCAGGAAGTTTAGGGGTTTAAGCTTCTCAAGCTATCATGGATTTGCAAAATCTTCTTGATTTACTGGTGAAAGTATAAAACTTTGATTCAATGGTTGTTGTGCTGGTATACTTTGGCATTCCCATGCTCGCTGTAACTTGTTACATATGGCCATTCTATTATGATGTCCTTTAAAGTTCGTATTTTTACTTCCAACCAGACATGTGAGACAAGTTTTGATGAATGAAAATGCTATGGAACACAGTTTCCACCTGTGTTTAGTTTTGGAGTGAGGTTTATCAAGAAATAAGAGCATAGGTAGGAGGGAGATTTTAACATGAATATATCAAGTTTGTCTTTAGGCTTTTGGTGAATGATGGGTTCTGAATTGGATGATTTATTACCTTATTGTATCATTTGATTTGATTACCTTATGCAACAATGTTTAGATATCTAGACTTAAGAATGCCTGAGTTAACCATAAGGTAGAGCTCCTGGCGGGATTAGTTTTTTGTTTTTCATTTTTAAGAGATCTCAGGAAAGACAACTTTTTGCTAGATCATTTTGATAGCAGCAAATTTGCCATTAGAATGGTGGCGGTAGGTTGGATCCATTTTCTGCTTTGTAGATTATTGCAATAGCTATAACTTTGGAAGTTTCTTATTTTCTGTAAATATATGTGTATCCTTACTTTTGTGCATTAAAAGAGAAGCCATAGCATTACCATAGCAATAACTTTGCAGTTAGAAGGATGACAGTAGGTTGAATCCATTTTCTGCTTTGTAGATCATTACCATAGCAATAACTTTTGAGGTTTTTCATTTTCCGTAAATAAATTTGTATTATTACTTTTGCTCATTAAAAAGAAAAACAACCCTCTTCTTCCAGCAGCTGTTTGATACCTTCATTCTTGATTCTTGCAGTGGCTGTTTGTGAAAAAGGATGACAATCAATTGGGTCCATTTTCTGCTTGGAATATAACAGGGACATATAGAGGTATGCACTCTTTCTTGCTATAAATACAATGGTGTATGTAGATTGTAGAATTCATTCTGCAGTTTAATTGGAAGCATGTTCTTCATTCTTTCTCCTTTTCTCATCCTGAAAATTATAATGACTAATGATAATACCTAATTCAGTATTTTGAGTTGATATATTTACTTCATTATCTTGTTCACTGGAGAGTGGAATAGCAGGAGAAAAAGAAAATGTTAAATTTGTCTTGCATAACCAATTTATCTCCTGCTATTATGTTTAATTTGACTATGTCCTTCTGGCCAATTTTATACAGGGTCCTGGCGATTCCTAGATTCGGCAAATATGACTACTAGATTTCCTGACTTTAGGAAATCCAATGGCAATTCTGTCCTTGAATTGATAAGTACACCAACAAAAATAACTGGTGTACATTACATTCAGGTAATATGATCCTTATACCCATCTTATGGTGGTAACAGGGCATGAAAATATCAGAGTATTTGCTATTCTGAAGGAACTATATATCTGATTTTTATTTCTTCTGTCTCTTAACAACCTTCAAAAGTAATTAGATCATTTCAATGCTATTCACTGTTTCCACTTTGATTGTACATTTTGGTTTAAATTTATAGTTTACCAAACTAAAATTTGCGTTCTATGTTGCCTCTCTGGTAATTCTTAGTGGAGTTTAACTGGCCTCATTGCCTATGAACCAAGTAATATGGTTGACCAATGATATCATGTTGAATTTGTTTGTGCATTAGTCTATGATTACGTCAACTTTCACATATACTTGATAATGTGCTCAAGTCTTTTAGCTTTCAGTGCTTTTACATTGATGAGTATCAGAGCTCTTAAAAGTCACCACATGATGTATGAGAACAAACCATTGCTATTTTTTATCACTGTTCATAAGTACTTGTAGTGTTCCACAGGAGCACCCTATTGGCTTTTCTTTCTTCACTAATGATATTCTGTAATGGAATCACTGTTTTTAATACATCTACCTTAATTTTGGGTAGGGGGTGATGGTTTTCCATGATGTTTTTGATAATGAACATGAAGTTGCTGGTGCTAAAATCCGTGTAGAAGGTGTATATATTTGGCCTTTCAGACAACTCCGAATGGTAGCTTACAGGTATCCTCTTCTTACTTAAATTACCAGATGCAGTGTTTCTTATAAAGTTATCCCCAAATCACCTAATCTATTTACTTTCTATTCGCAGTGGCAAAGAAGGGGAGTTTGGCCATGAAGATGAGTATCTGTTGTCAAATCCTTATCACTTGGTAATTGCTTGGATATCTACTTGTGCGTTTTTACAATGGTTTTGTGCAAAGTATTGTTTAAAAATGGTGGTTTTATTAATATAAAAAGCCGTTATGCTGCTTAATTTTAATTGCAAGCTTAGCATTTTGTCTGTCATATCATCTCATAGAGTCATAGTCTGCTGCAATTTCAGATTGCTTAGGTACAATTTACCTTCAGTTCACCAAGATACAAATACCCAGAAAATGCAATTTCTCAAATCGAAACTCATTTGATTTCTGATACTAAATTTATTTCTTCAATCTTATGTACAAAGCCATAATTCTGATAAAGTACTGTGGTTACTAGCTGTGTGCAATTGTGCATACAATTGAAATTGACATTTATTTTTATTGGTGCTACCTGAAGATCTTTGACCTAACACTAAACTAGCTTGTGTGTGGTCTTTGAACAGCTTGGAGTTTTTTCATCCCAGGTGTTCCAGGAGTCTCCTCGAGATAAAATTTGGAAAAGGAAACACTGTAATCTAACTTCTTAATCATGCATCACTACTTTTTCATTCAACTATAGGCTTAAACTAACTTATGTATCTGTTTTTGACAGCACCAATTTATGAAATGGAAAAACATTGTAACATTGAAATTGCAGCACAAATTTCCCGAGTCTCATCCTCCCAAAATGGTATTTCAGTTCTCCAAATGTGTATAATTTCTTTGTTAATTGTATCCATTCCAACTTGTCTATTTAAGAAACAACTTGGCATTAGTTAACCAATAGATATTTCGCTGTTTATTCATCCATTTGTTGCACTTTCTGTGCTTTTATAATCCTGATTGCATATTTACTTGAGTTCTGCAAAATAAAGTGCTTACTTCACTCATCAACAATAACATAGGTTCTCTCGGACTAAATATGACCATTACCTAAAATGGCTAGCCAATATGGCATTGGTAGCAAAGTAAGATGTAAAGTGGAGAATGTGTATAAAAAGCCCAGACTTAAATAAAGCCTTATGACAACTGCCCCTTCCCTAATATTGCTGCCTTATTGATTGAACAGTAGAATTCTAGATGCTTAGCTTCATGTACCCCTTCAGAAAGTACCATTTGCTTAGCCCACTACAGGTGCTTTGTAGAGCCACAAGTAAGTTGTAGGACACAAGGGAAAGGCAATCTTGATTCTTGAATTCTAATGAAAACTCTTGCATGGTTGAGGCAAGCGGTTTGAGTGAAGTGCCAGTTAGAGAATGCCGGCAAGAGTAAAAAATTTTAAGTCACTGACTCAATCTCTTTTGGAAAGTTACTTTGACGAAATAGAGTTATTCTTCCATAGGGGGTTCTCACCGTAGTTATTCTGTAAGGGCTTTCATTAGCCTGAGGTTGTAACTTTTTTTTTTTTTTTTTTTTTTTGCATTTTGGACCTATTTGAATGGCCTTTATGATGTTAGTATTGAATTCCATGTAGCGTGAAGACATTACAAGCTACAATTGGCATTTTATGCATTCTATATTTCTATAACTGTACTAGCTTATATTTTATTGGTTTGTGAAAATGCCTCCAAGAGCATGTGACTTCATCTTGGGAACCTCTATTGCGTTTTTCCTAGATGGAGATCATGATCGATATCATTTAGAAGGATTAATGGAAAGCCCTTCAGTAAATGACGATGGCGATTGCTTCTCACCCATCCTACTGAATGCTTCGTCTATCAATATTGAGGTTTACTACAACAAAGCGGTGAACTACACGTTGATGGTCACCTTTGTATCCTTCACCGGTTCTAGTTTCTTAGATTATTGTTTCTTTTGACTGCATTTGGATGGATTCTTTAACTTCAGATGTTCAGGTCTCTTTCCTTCAAGTTTTATTGCTGATTCGGCAAATGGAACATAGTAACACCCAATCAGTAAGGACTATGTCTTCTCTCTGCATCATAACAATTCTTTTCGTATGCGTTACTGTTGCTTCTGATATATGTTTCTTTCTGAGTTCTAATTTATTGAAACGATGGCTAATGCTTTAACATCGTTTTTCTCAGGGAGCTGCCAAAGTTTCAATTTTGATGATCGGGCAACAGGCAATCATGGATGCTTATCTATGTCTTTTGCATCTGACTGCAGGGATACTGGTTGGTAAGTTCTGATCAGCAAAATGTATTATTGTTAGTCTAAGTAGTCTAGTAAGCAAGCTCTATTCATTTCTGAAGTTTCAGAGTCAATCCCAACACTTGTTAGTTTTACCCCAAAAAATACTAAAAAAATAATAACAAGCATCGCTTCAAGTGTTATCTTTACAAGTCACGCAAGAATATCTGCTATTACAGATTCTGAATTAGCAACTTTGAAAATAAATTTATGATAACAAATTCATGTCAGATAACAGCACCCATCCTTGTGGAAATTTTATCATCTTTGTAGAATAAAGCTTTAAATAAAAAGATGTTTTTTTCATCGAGATATCATATTGTATTTTCAGCACCCTATCCGATTTTAATTCTTCTGCCATAAAACACAGAAAACTTGAGGGAGATCTTGGATCGACAATGAAAACCAAGGAAATTCTCAACCAAAATGAAATCCTTTCTAATTCCGTTTGCAACTTTTGCTTCTTCATTAATCACTACTTAACGTTTTTATGTAAAATTTGGTGAATGGTTGCTAATTTAAGTATTCTTTATTGATTTATAGAATCCCTCTTCAATGCTTTCGCAACTGCTGCATTTTTCAAGTTTGTGGTTTTCTCAATTTTCGAGATGCGATACCTTCTTGCTATCTGGAAAGCAAGTAGACCTATGAACAGTGGAGAGGGTTGGGAAGCAATGAGACGTGAATTGTCAGTTTTGTACAGCCGTTTCTGTAAGCTCTTATTTTCTAAATGATGTTAACTGTGCACAGCTTTCTTTGCGTATTGTCAGTTTCTAATAAAATATTCTAATTATTGTTATTTTTTCTTCTTTTTTCTTCTTTTTATCTTCAACTATTTTGCAGATGGCATACTCTTAGGTGGCATTTTGATCATGTATGAATTTCACAAGTTTCTGCGGCCTATTCTTCTCCTTCTCCACTCTTTTTGGATACCTCAAATCATAACTAATGTCATTCGTGACTCGAGAAAACCGCTGCATCCTCATTACATCTTAGGAATGACTATTACTCGGCTAGCAATTCCATTGTATATCTTTGGCTGTCCTCACAACTTCATGCGCATAGAGACAGACAACAAATGGTGTATTTGCTTGGGTATTTTTATGGGAATTCAGGCGTCAATTCTTCTTCTGCAGCACTATTTTGGATCTCGGTGGTTCATTCCACGTCAGGTTGGAGACACTCATCATTTTTTAATTTCCTTTCAACAAATATATAAATATAGGACCTATATTTGATAGATTGTTAGGATCAAGCGCTTACCATTACGCCAAAAGCTATAGCTCGTAGCGAAGGTGCAACTTTATTTCATTGTACCCGCAACATTTTCGAGAGTCAGGGTGTTGAACTTGGCTCTTCAGGCCTCTGCCCAATAATCCCCCTAGCCACCAATTACTGGACTTAGTCCTTCACTGGCCTCCGCCCAACATAGATGATACAGCTACTTTTTTTTTTTTTTTTTTTCTTTAAACTTGCGTTGGGGGCCAATTTCCATGCGAGAATAATAGGATGGATATGTTTTGTTTCAATGACTGATCTCTGCAATATTGTCTTGGCATTGTAGATTTTACCCGAGAAGTACAGCTATTATAGAAAGTTCGATCAAGATGCAGTTCAGCCTATCGATTGTGTTATTTGCATGACTAACATCGACCTGAGTCAACGTTCCAATGATTGCATGGTATCGTGACAAAATTTTTTGCTTTCAGCGTTCCAGCTATTATACAACATTTTTTTTTTCTCTATAAGATTTTCTTCTGTTCTTTGGTTTTAACCGGAACTATATTGTTCAGGTGACACCCTGTGATCATTTCTTTCATTCTGGCTGTTTGCAAAGATGGATGGACATAAAGATGGAGTGTCCAACTTGCCGGAGGCCTCTCCCCCCGGCTTAAGTTGATTGTATTATCCCGTGTTTATATGTATTAATTACCGAGCTGCTGAAACGTTGGCCACCATTCTGTAAAGGTAAAACGACTTTGCACAGCTCTTTACCAAACCACATTCAAATGATTCAGTTACCGACTTGTTTCTAGCTCTACATTTTGAAATCTTTCCTGCACATTATCAAAGTAGACCCCCAGAAATTCCACCCCTCGGAGTTTATTACAAACCGTCAGATTGAAGAATGCTCTATTCTTATCTTTCATGCTTAAACCCTAAATTCTCGAGATCAGTTTTAGACTTTTGGTGACATCGCTGTGTCTTTCCCCAGGTTGAAGGGCAAATGTGATTACGCTGAAGCCGGCTCTTTCACACAACAAAACTAACATTAGAGACTGCAGGTCTGCCCTGAATTGCTGCAATTATAATGTACAATATACTCTTGTAAGAATCCATTAAAGGCAGTGCTTATTCTTGTCCATTTTACCTTCTTTCGACAAATCTGTGTTTTTTACCTCTGAGAAGTGTGCAATTCTGCTGATCATAGACTTGCGATTTTTAATCTGTAAATCCCAGTGTATGATACTATGATTCAAGATTCTTGATTTACAATTACATACAGACTGTACATACACTATCAAGATTCAAGAAGTAATAAATTGCTGAAAAGATTTGTACTTTAAGCTCCCTGTTATTACATATATCTCAAGAATCTTGTTGTACATCTCACATGCAACTATGCAGGAATGATAGAAATGAAAGCCACACATTTACAGACTTCAACTAATATACAAATCTGCTAAAATCCATTTAAAATATTAGCTGAAACCAAGCTTTGATCATTATTTTGCTGTCCTTAAATACTGTAAGAGAAATCAAGAATGCAGGAAAAAAAAAAAAGATCATGCACCACAGTGGCCATCAGCAAGGCAGTCTACAGGGTGCTCATATGCTGCATCACATTCCTTCTTGCTTCTCTGCAATGGCTTCTCGGGCAAACAGTTTCTCCGGTCATCGAACATGATGCCCTTCGATGTAAGGTTGCTACACATCCCATCTTCTTCGCAGAAGAAATTGTAAGATAATGTGAAGTTTGATAGGTTGGGCAAGTCACAGACCCCTTCTGGCACATTTCCTCTGAACATATTATGCCCTAAATTTAGGATCTCCAAGTGGGACAGCCCTGCAATGCTATAAGGTATTGGCCCTATCAGATCATTATGGCTAACATCTAAAACTCTCAGTTTGTATAAATCTCCCACTTCAGGCGGCAGGCAGCCTGATAAACTGGTGTTGATGAGCAAGAGCTCCTCGAGGGTGTTGGCGAAATTGGCTATGCTAGGGGGAAGGCATCCTCCAAAATAGTTGTTGGCAAACACAACAACAGAGGCCGAGCTTGACCCGAGGTTTGATGGGATCATGGAAGAGAAGCGGTTGTTGTTGACAAAGATGGCGTCGAGGTTTCTGCTGAAGAGCTCCGAGGGCAGCTGCCCCTCGAACTCATTGTAACGAAGATCAAGGTATTTCAGGGAAGGCAAAGACAGGACTACAGAAGGGAAAGGGCCTACGAATCTGTTGTTACTGAGATCGAGCTCGAAGAGAAGAGCGAGATTGGAGAGAGTTTCAGGGATGATTCCACAGAACCTGTTACTGTTTAGATGGATCAATGCAAGGTCTGTGAGGAGCCCAAGCTCATCAGGCAAGAAACCGGCTATGTCTGCATGGTTTAGGTCAATCCCAGCCACCACTTGGATTGAAGTGTCATTAGGGAAGGGTGCACAGTAAACACCTGTGTAGTTGCAGACTGAAGATCCTTCCCAGTTGGAAGTGATGTTGTGGGGATCAGAGTAGATCACCTTCTTCCAAGCTTGGAAAGCCACATAGGCCTGCTGAAGCCTCGGGCTCGCTGTTGTTGCATTGGTGGATGAGTGGCTATGGTGGCCAGGATGAAGGGCGGCCTCCTCGTGTTCAACATTCTTCTTGGGAGATGAAATCTTGAAGGAGGAAAGAATTAGCAGCAGAAGAACCAGGGCACTTGCAGTGGAGGAAAAGGGCAGTGAAGAAGCCATTCTTGTTAATTCTGCAGACTGATCATCCCTGCTTCCTGGTTTTTGTAGGGAGCTTTCCCTCTCCTTTTCAAACTCCACCCCCAAGTCTTCTGGTTAATTATGCAGCTTTTGCTTAATATGGATCATTAACTTTTTTTTAATCAGAGATAATCTCCATTAGTAACTCAGACAACAACCAATTAAAATGACATAGGTCAAAATTGGGCTGCCAGCATAATTATGGATTCCTACCGCATTTCAAGATTTCTTGCCCACAGGCAAAATTCCCTCGCCCCAAGGCCTTTCGCACATTGGTCCTACAGAATTGTAGTGTGGTAAATCACGGTGATTCAGAATCCTCTTAGATGGAAAGACCAATGTTTAGTGCCCACAAGGAATCCAACACACTTGGTGTAACACACATACTATAGTTGTCAGGCTTAGTCTTATGTTCTTATCCACAATCTACCATCTAAAGACCAACTGAGGTCTCGCCCTAAGAGCCTTCGCACATTGGTCTGACAGCATTGTAGTTTGGTAAATTACGGCGACTTAGAGACCTCTTAGATGGGAGGACAAATGTCTAGTGCCCACAAGGAATTCAACACACTTGGTGTAACACACACTATAGTCGTCAGGCTTAATCTTATCTCTTTGTCCACAATCTACCATCTAAGGATCAACTGAGATGCCAGTATGGACACATTTCAAGATTTCTTACTTAATGTCTAGTGCCCATAAGGGATTCACCACATTAGGTGTAACACCTACACGGCTACACTATAGTTGCCAGGCTCGGTTTGTATCATTACTCACAATCTACTACCTGAAAACCAACTGAGCTACCCGGACAGGCGCATTTCTAAGATTTCTTGCTTCTGATGGATGATGATGTTACTGAAGTCTCTAGACACTCCTGAAAGTTGAAAAAACCATTAACAAAACAGTATTTGGTAGTGTACTATGTTTCAGGTTTCATGTATTTGGGATTGGATATCTGTCGTTTGCAGGGTGAGAATGTATGTCCATGATATGGACATGGCTGCTGCCATGTAGCTTTCATGGTCGGTTGTTTGAAGTGGAAGTTGAGGAAGACAGTTTTTTCATAGTTCATTGTTCTGGGATGAAGCATGAGATTTCTTGGGTCCGAAGTGATAATCATAGTTTTATGCTATTGTCAACTCCTGATTAAGGTATGGTGCTCTGGTCAAACCATTTTTAGGTTAGGGAAAACTAGTGTTAATCTTATCAACAAACTGTCATTTATATTAATATTTATCTCAATTTCTAAATAACTAACATTTTGACAGAAAAAAAAAAAACAATTTATATTGTATTTAATGTGTTCATTTAGGTTAGTGTTTGTATAGCAAGAAAAAGTGATTCTTTGCTGGTGTGCTTTGGGTGTTGTGGCCCTAGTCGAAAAATTAGTTTAAATTGTTTATATCTAACTGATTTAAACATTGACAATTCTCATCAAAAGTTGAACTTAGAACCTTTTAGTTACAGTTAGTTAGAGTTATCCAAGTGATTTCCATATAGCACAGGCATATACATTCAGAATTGAAAATAAAAGGCTTCAAAACAAGCAAGAGCAAACCTTTTACTTGGTTGGTCCTTATTTCAATAATTAAAAATCTACTTCTATTATTTTTTTTTAAGATGATAAGGAAAACCTACCGTCTCTACCCAAGAATATGCACACCCAACTCAAACTAAGAATGTTGAGATTTGCATTGATGACCTTATAAATACAAGTTTTTATTCTTAATCAGTTTGAGTAAGATTATCTCAAATCTCAGCTTTACAACCTCAGAATAGAAAACACCGTATCATAAGATTCTAAGTACATCATTCTCATCACGGAGATAGTGATTCCTGAAGTCCACACAGCACCCTGTAAACGCCATAGGCCCAAAATGCACACTGGATTTGTTGGGGAAACAATGGGACAAGAAAACACACTTATAATAGGAGTGGCACATTTGGTGATGGTTAAGAAGAACATAAGGAAGATTTTTGCTTCAGTAATAATTGTCTGAGCCTCTTAAGCAACTGGGGATCTGAGCACATATAATCTTGAAATGACTCCCTCAGATTCTTCAACAATGTCTGGTGATCTTCGTTAGGATCGGGGTTAAGTAACTTGGTGAATAAATTCTCCCACAGTTTAATGTTCCAGTACCTAAAAGAAAACAAACTGTAAATATCAAGATAAAA
The DNA here is from genome assembly GCF_003576645.1 of Ipomoea triloba. Classification (NCBI taxonomy): domain Eukaryota; kingdom Viridiplantae; phylum Streptophyta; class Magnoliopsida; order Solanales; family Convolvulaceae; genus Ipomoea; species Ipomoea triloba. The sequence goes on along the minus strand of NC_044926.1, from coordinate 2,336,271 downwards.
CGTGAATACTGATTTTTCTTCTTTTTTTTTGCACACTATATTAATATTCACATTTCACAAGATGAGATTAATTTTATATTGACTTGATGATGTTATTGCAAGAATTGAAAAGTAGTAAACGATGAAAATAACGAAACAAATACCATTTAAAATGTGACTTGGGCTGATAATGAAACAAATTTCATTTAAACAAATACAAGATGAGATTAATTTATATTGACTTGATCATGTTATTGCAAGAGTCTAAGAGTAGTAAAAGATTAAAATAACGAAACAAATACCGTTTTAAATGTGACTTGGGCTGATAGATGTAGCCACCACCACCACGAGCTGTTCTTTTGTCAATCTCCATGTAGGAATTGTAAAGCATCATATGAACAATCACACATAGGCCATATGTATCCACCTGTTGTCCACCAAGGCACCAATGATCAAAGCCAGACTCTCTTAGTCTTGAACTAAACATTCAATTGCAATTTGCTTCCTATTTTTAAGAGAGTTACTTGCCTGAAATGTCCATGGCTTATTCTCTTGCATTTCAATGCAACGAAAGCCAGATGTTCGACAGTCCCCTATAAATTGTGTCTTTTCAGGGAAGAGGCTGAGATCAATTCCCCTACCCCAATCAACAAGACAAAGTCCCTGAAAGACAATAGGTGGTGAGAGTAATATAGGTGGCGTTTAGTTAAACACTTTAATACCCTATTATCAGATTTTATTCCAATAGTGTATATACCAATACCTATCTGGTACAAAGGCATAAGGTATCTAGGATTACCTGGTCATGCCATGGACCAGTGCGGTTACATAAAGCTTCTTTATCTTCTGTTAGGTCATCCCTAGCAAAACAGGATTGAAGTCCTTTAATCATTATTTACATAGTGAAGCCAACAAAGTAGTCATACACCTATTTTTTGTAGAAGATCTACCAGTAGTTCCCTAAAACTGGAAATTTTCAGGCAAAGGCAAATGTCTGAGAAAGTACCATTAATAATAAGTTTTAAAGAGTTCAATCATCTAGAAATTCTAATAAAATATGTTCCCTCCATTCATATTCTGTAGAATGCATTATGTATGAATTTATTGTAATGGATACCTTGCATAACGAATAAGCAGATTATCAGGCTTGAAGTCACCATGGATAATTGCAGCACCATGTAGGGTTTCCAACATGCAGAGCATCTCTGTGGTGTAATAAATGCATAATATTTCTTCCATGGAACCTCCAATCACTGCATTAGAATTTATGGCATCCTGCAAAGAAATCATACAATCAAGAAGTAAGGAAAGCATCAGCCAGGAATTATAGGGTTCAAATAGAAAAAATTAACAAATGCAAGATCAGAAAACACCTACCTGAAGTGTCCCATGAGCCACAAAATCAGAGACCAGTATGCTGTAGTCTGAATAAAGATGCAACCGATGGGCAAAGCCAAAATTCAACCTCTAATGGAGAAGGAATATAGGTAAGCTGGAAGCACAACCCTGAACAGCATACACACAAGTAGTCTAGCTTCAAAACTGACATACCTCCTTTTGTGGAATCCGTATGTCCAGTTGACGATACATGTAAAATTCCCAAGGGAAAGCTGGTTTTTGAATCTGTCATAAATTCAAGTACAATGAAAATTGAAAAATAAAACAAGATCCAGTTGTCAAACCAACTTCATTAAGGGAAATCAAGTAGAACCACTTTAATTACCTTTAGTGCAACAACCTCATCTGGATTACTATCAAAGTATGCTTTAAACACCTGTGCAAATCCACCCTTACCCGCACACCCTTTGATTTGGTATGCAAAACCACCTAAAAATATTTGAAATGGTACTTAGGCTCAAATACCATGCTACCGGGTGTTTGGGCTATAATGCACATGGGTCAAACCACACTAAAAAACTGAATCAAATCCATTAGCTAGTCTAACACATGACCTTATAAACCCATATATTCTCTATTATTTTTTCAAAGTGGGACTATTAATAACACTTATAAAAGTTAACAATGACAATATATTGAAAGATTTCTACCATAGAATAAAAGATCATCATAGATAAAAATCAAAGCTATGCACATTTGAACTGATACATTGATGACTAATTAATTACCTAAATCAATGGTTTTATTCCTGCCTGATTTCAGCAAAGTAGATAATGACACCTTCCCAGGGTAAGCCTTTTTGCTCAGATGATATCCCTGATAAAAGTATCTTTCAATGAGACTAGAAGTTTAAATAATATAGAAGGATTTATCAGGAAATCAAAATAAGAGTTACATGTCTCACATCATATTTCAATATCTGAGGGTTCAGCTTCTGCAGCAGATTCTTAATGACTGAGATCAGCCATGGATTCACACAAGGTTCACCATTCTCTGATTGAGTGTCCTGCAAAATGAATATGCAGATAAGTCTACCTTATACTTGTTCCAGCAGAAATATCGACTGCAAAACATGTCTTAGGCAAAAATAACGAAATCCAATCAATAGTAAATAATGAAGTGAATTATGTATAATGATTGATCTAATACTAATTGAAAAATGCACATAACTTAATTGAATGTCCAAGATGGAAAAGCATATGCTTTGTTGTGTAATCTGTTTGGACATTCTTGAAGAAACTGGGATGCTTGATTGCAAACCTATTGATAGTCGGATCCAAATGTCAAACTACTTCCAAATCAGGGGGAGACACTATCCAAACCAGAAATTTACAAAAGGCTTGTTGGAAAATTTAACTATCTCACAATCACACGTCCATATATTTCCTTTGCAGTAAGTGTATTAAGTCAATTTTTAGAATCTCCTTGGGCTGATCATTGGGATGCTGCTTTCCGAGTTTTGAGATATATCAAGAAAACACCAAGCAAGGGTTGATTTATGAAGATAAAGGCCATACTCGAATCATTGGATACTCTGGTGCTGATTGGGCAGATTCTCCGTTTGATAGTCACTCCACATCTGGATATTATTCTCATTGGGGATAACTTGATTTCATGGAAAAGCAAAAAGCAAGAATCCAGTCACTTAGAGATCCTAGCAACTCTACATATTGATATGTGATCTAACACAGATGACAGTGATATGTTACAACCAAGCAACTCTACATATTGCTATGAATCCAGTCTTCCATTAACGAACCAAACATATTGAAGTCGATTGTCACTTAATCAAGAAAAAGATTATGTCAGGATGGATTACTACCAATCATGTTAAGACCATCGATCAATTGACAGACATTTTTACTAAGTCACATAGAGATCCTAGAATTAAATACATTTGTAACAAGCTCAGAGCATATGATCTATATGCTCCAGCTTGAGGGGGAGTGTAGAAATACATTAGAAGAGTCATGTCTTTTAATTTAGGTCATACCTTTTGATAATAAGTTCCTTACTAATATATATACTGATGTCCAGATTATTTCAATCTATCAAATATATTCTTCAGTTTATTACTCTACATACACAAAGCAAATGTAAGAGGCGGCAGCATAAGACACACTAGGTGTAAACCTGTAATCACCATTATAGCAAACAATTTATATCGCTAAGTTGAAAGATCCAAGCATAGAGCTTTAGCAAATACTGCATTCAACTATCCCAATGATAGATCATATCCAATATAAGATTGGCATATCATAAACAGAATATAGTTGTCAATAACAGGGGATACAAGTTTTCTCATCATCTAATCTCATCCTGCTCAAAAGCAGAATACACTAGCTTCACATGTTAGGCATTCACCAAGCTATCTTTCTGTTAAACCTCTAATTCAACTCGTAAATCATCATAAATATAACAGTTGCTACCAGTAACTGTTACTGTGAAGAATAGCGAGAAAAAGTCACCGTATGCTATATAGCAGATAAACTAGCACACTGATCTAAGCCATTGAGGTAAACTACAAGTACCAACTGAATATACCTTCTGTAGTGAACCATTTGCCATTCTGAATTCAGACACTCTTTCAAGAAACAAAACTTGCGCCTTCTTCAACCTGCCTAGCGGCTCAGCATTTCTAAAGCCAAATTAATCCTGATCTCATTAAAATACTAGCATATACATAGGTAAAGGTGCCTATTTTTAAAGCTAAGAATCCTTGGAGAAAAGCAAACCTTGAAATGCCCAAGTGGTAAACCATAAATGCATCAATCAACCTGCATTTCGCCTCCAGGAGCAACGCATACTTCTCATAAAGCATACAATTGGACAAACAAATCTTATTCTGCAACATTTCTCTGAAAACACTGTCATAATCTGAACTCCCATCCATCTACACCACAGCCAATCCACAAATTTTATGTATTATTCATCTTACAGACCTCTTGCACATAGATCAATAAAGTATATATAACCAACAACAGAAAATTAAAAGTTGATAATGTATTACGTAGAGAAACCAAATCTGGAGAAATCTGACGTCATTCTGGTACCGAGGATCCGTTTTGAAGGTCTGGACGCAATCTGAAACAATCCGATCGAGATCTTCATCACTGTTGCTTCCGCCTGAGCTTTGAGAATCCAGTGCTTTCTTAATTGACCTAATAAGACAAAATATATAAAATAACTGAATGTTCGGTTAGTATATCTGCAGAAAAATGAAGTCTAAAGAACTTACCAGAGCCAAGGAACAAGAGGATCCTCAACGGAGGTGGCGGTGGCGGTGGCGTCCGCCGAGATTTTGGAAATGACAGCCATATCCCTTTCCGGCTTTCTGCTCTGGAAGACGAGTAGACGACGGAGAAGAAAATTATTTGAAATTTTGAATAAGGGGCGGGAGTCCGGGAGAAAGGGATTTTAGGACTTTCGTCCTTCAACGTTTTCCTTTTTATGTTTTTTACCCTAACCAGAAATTTCTCGTATTTTATTCTTTCAACCCAAATTATTGCGGAATTATCAATCATCCCCATTTAACAAAAGAAACCAAACTATTTTATAGATAGAATTAGGTATCCCTAAAATATCAAGTTAGCATGTATCTCAACCTATATTCACATACTTCATCGATAGGACATTTTTTAACAATTCAGGTAAACAGATTCGTTAATGGATTGACATGAACATTATAAGATTAAATATGAATACAACTTGTTTGATGTGGTTAATTTTATCGAGTATTGAGATTCGTATGTGATCGGGTAATGAGTACTTGAATACAATTACATAGGTTATGGCGTGGTATATTTAAATAGTTGATGATACGATCCCACATCGGCTCCACAAGAGATTGTAGAGTGGTACTTAAGTTGGGGCCAAACCCCACTCATGAGCTAGCTTTTGTGGTGGAGTTAGGGTCTTGGCTTGAGTACCGTATTATTGGTGCTCTCGTTGAGAGATCCGTGAGAGTATCTCCTACCCTTTATTTTTATTTTTATATTCTTCCGCTGCATCCTTAGAAACCAAAAAACCAAAAAAAAAAACAAAACAAAAACCCACAAATATTTTAATTTCTTTCATTGTTTTATTTTTTTTTCCCTTCGCATATCAGCCCAAAAAAAAAACAACAACAACAACAAAAAAAAAAATCAAAAGAGTTTTTGTTTTTAAGTTTCATTGATTTCTATTTTTCATGGCCATTAATATCTCCGCCCAAAATCATTCAGCTTCTCAACCGTGGGTAGAATCCTTGTCCGAAATTCGCCAACAACTTCATTACCACAATCGTTATCACCTTCAAGCCTTGAAAGATGTTCAACAATCCATAGATACTTTAACCCAAACTGTTAATTCCCTTCAGACACACCACACGCCCCAACACCACACAAATCACCCAAGCTATGTCCAGTTTCCGCTCTCTAAGCAATCTAATCCCCATGTTTCTTGGCAACAATTTCTTTTGAAGAATGATCTTCCAAAATTTGATGGCAAGGACCCTCATGCTTGGATTTTCCGGTCACAAGAATTTTTTGAATATCATAATGTGTCTCATGAACAACGTCTTTCTTGTGTTTCATTTATGGTTCATGGNATAGGTCCATTGTATATGAATATGAGGAACCACGCAAGAGAAATATATTGTTATTATTCATGTTCTTCTTCTTTATTCTTCTTGGAGCTCTCACACGCTCGAAGTGTGAAATTGGAGTTTACCGTGACTCGAAATACGGTTAGGAGTTAGAAGCCTGCTCGAAAGGGTTCCATCCGTTACGGTCCTATCTAGGGTCGTATCAGTTGAGCTTGGGATTAAGAGACCTAGGGTCGAAGGTTTCCTAGCCGGTGAGTATTCTAGTACTTGAATTGCCAAAAGATCCCGCCCTAAAAGATGGGATATTTATAAGGGATTTGAAGGTACACATGCCAAGAGGTCGGCATGTACACCCTGTGTACAGTGTACCAGTGAAAGAAAGCCAATGGTTGAGGTCGCCAAAGCTTCGAGTGCTGAATTTCAAGGTCCTGAAACAAATATCATAGAGTGCTTCATTGTCAAGGACCATGCATTCATCTGCATTCTCCACCAATTGATGATGAACAGACAGTCTGGCATTATACGGCTCTACAACTTAGATACGGCAGTTATACCTAAAATAACAAAAAAATATTAATTCTATTTTTTATCCCAGATTTATAGATGACAATCCACTTTAAGTTATTTTTATTAGAACATTCTTATTCGGTCATAGTTTTATTGTGGCATGACCAATTTTAGTCCCCACCAACAAAATCGTTGAAACAATTGAAGTTAATTCGAACTATTTGTATTCATTATCATTTTAAAAGTTAACCATCCAATGTAATCTATAACTATTAATGTGATTATTATACCATTCATTCTCAACTTATATAAATCACATTAATGGCAAATCAAATTCCATATTCTTTCTATTCATTTGCACTTATACTCCTCTGGTCATGAAAAAGAATGAAAGTTAATTCACACCATTTGCTTTAAATCATCTAAAATATTTCATGATTCTTAATTCTTTTAAGAACTTTGTTGTTTTCATAAAATCTTTGCTGCTCATAAGATCTTCTTGAAATTTAGATAAATTTGAATCAACAATTTACAATATAAATTTGTATAGCTCTTTGTAATTTTATTAACTGTTCTACTAGTTTTTTTGTTTTTTTTTTTTTCATTTATTGATAAATGCTTTTGAGTCAACAATGCACATTCAAAGTTTGTGATAATAACAAAAATGACACTGCATTTTTCTTAGATTTCTAACTTGGTCCGTCACACCAAATATAAATAGTATAAAGTGATAATGGTACAATTATAAAAGGATAGAGCCGTATTATATTCTTGTGAGGTGGCATTAAACGATGTATATGTATTCGTACTTCTTCATTCATCACAAATGGGTTATAAACCGTAGGTACTATGTGTCATAGCCAGTGGCGGACCCAGAAAAATTTCTCAATGGGGTCGAAACATAAAAGATATAGTTTAAAAAATAATCACTTAAAAGCAATATAGTCATAAATATTGTTGGATGTACACGAAAAATAAAACACAATAAAATTTTATAAAAATATTAATAACAATATATGAAACATAATTAATTTGATAAAATAATTCAAATAGAAAACACATTATAAATTGAATCACTTAAAACGAATATAGTCATAAATATTGTTGGATATAGACAAAAAAAAAAAATAAAACACACTAAAATTTTATAAATGTAATAGTAACAATATATGAAACATAATTAATTTGATAAAATAATTCAAATAAAAAATACATTATAAATTACACATCTCATTATTATATATATAGGGCAGGGAATGAAAAATGCTTTGAAGAAATGAATATATACAAAGCTTCAGAAGGGAATTGAGAAAGGTTTGTTAAGGGAATTGAGAAAGGTTTGTTTGATATAGACAAAAAATAAAACACACTAAAGCTTTATAAAAAATATTAATAACAATATATGAAACATAATTAATTTCATAAAATAATTCAAATAAAAAATATATTATAAATTACACATCTCATATTATACAAAGCTTACCTTTTGAAAAGGTTTGAATTATCTCCAAATATGATCACATCTACTGTCCCAAAGCTTGCCTTTTGAAAAGGTTTGAATAAAACCAGGAGTCGAACCCAGGACGCACCAACCATCTCAACCAGCTAATCATTTATTTATATATATTTGTTTTTATGTACTTATATACTATATATATATATATATATATATATATATATATATATATATATATATATACATACCAGGGCTATATAGGGAGTGGGGGTGGGGTGAATGGGGCAGCTGCCCCCACTGCCCATGTTGGATCCGCCTCTGGCTAGCATAGCATATCCTAACATAACTATCCAAATTGTATTACGTTATCAAAAGTTACTCAAAAAAATCAAGAACACAGGTGTCCTAAGAGGTCGAATGTTCTTGAAATTCATTGGACATTGGCGCATATATAAGATCATACGTCATGGAGGATTGGAGGTTCCATATTCCAATTTCCAAACCTCTCTACTCAGTATTGATATCCCACACATCATTTTTTTTTTCCTTTTTCTTTTGATACATTAGTTTGTAAAATTCGAGTCATCACATCAATCTTCAAATACCCACATTCTTTCCACTCACAAAGGGTCTTCATCTCATCAGTCAAGATCTCTTAATAATCTCCGAATTTTTAGTGAAATTTAATCTTCGATTATTGAACCAATTGAGTTAGGATTATGCTTTAATTTGTCATTCTTTTAGTTTTAGTCACTGCTTATTATATATTCCTTTGCAGATTGCTCTATCATTGGTAGGACAAACTCCTCCCCTCTCGTTAGTCTTTACTACGTGAAGAATCGCCAATGCCAAGTTGACATTGCCACTTTCATTTGTTTGTGTATTACACAAGTACATACGTGTACATTGAAATTGTTATCCGGAATAAATGTTTTTTCTTCTTTTTCATGGTACTATAAAGTTTGTGGGGATGCTTCCAAAAGTTAACGCTAAAACATTCCTATCTTAAGGGCAGCAAAGTCTTTAAATAGGAAAAGACCAGCAATTCAAAACTCAGCAACGGTAATGTAGAGATTATGTCTAAAGTGGACAGATCTTAGCAATTTAATTAGCTATGTCTCCCATGAGTGTTGACTTAGTTTTTGGTCACAAAGTAAACTTGGCGCTACTATCCGAGTGGCTAAGAGTGTGCACGAAATAAATCCCGTTTCTTGTGTTATAACCCACAAATCACATAAGAAAGGTAAATCGCATGAGAATACTCTATGCAACGAGTTTACCTAAGAGAATGTTTGGCAATAATCAAACTCATAATCTTTCTACCGTGGAAACCACAAATTTTGGTTAGAGTTATATGGCATGTGTTAATTGAATTCTTCAATTATATTGTTGTTATGTCTATTTTTTGACCAGTTAATTAGTCTCAAACGATGTGATTTTGGTTCGTTAATATTCTATTAGGTGCATGTGGACAAAATATCAATAAAAACCCCTATAATGGCAAGAGGTAAAAATAAACATTTAATTTGTCTCTTCACTTAACTTCGTGTTTGAACTCTGAGTTCTAATAATCCAATTCCCTTAAATTAGTTTTACAAGTCTTAGGACATGCATGATAATTAAATTCGGTGGCAATTCAGCCAAGTTGGTAAGGTAATTGGTTTAGTAATCAGAATGTTTCAACTTTTTGTGAGAACTGTCTATTGATCTTATTGATTTGAACCGGTTAGTTATGAACAACTTAAATTAAGTTACTCGTATTACTTTATTACAATTCTTTGTCGGTTAAGGTCACAAAGCGAATCTCACTCATAGCGCACATTCAGTGTTATGATTATACCCGATCACAAACTTCAAACTCCAACCAAATATAATATGCCATTCTCCCTATCTTCTATTTAACTGATTCGTTACAAGATATATGCAGCAACTAGCTACTGTTTTATATGTGATGAGTGGGGGGTGAAAAAATAAGACAGTGACAGAATAAATCATGTTCGACAGGTAAGAGGGAACCGAAAACGTGGGCCACAACGTAGGAACACGACATCATTGCTAGCCATATATATAGTTCATATCGAATCCAACACTTATCATCACTTGGTAATCTGATCTGTATACATTTGCTTTATTTATTATTATTATTATTTTTTTGTAGCAATATATGTTGAAAACCTTCCAACAAAATTGTGCGTGCTATCTAGCTTGTTAGGGATACGATCATATGGAATTATGGATGACAGTTTTTGGAGAACAAAAGATGATATGATGCCGCCTTCAACATCAAATGTAGCTTTCTATATTCCACCTGCTTGGCTTTCCCACATACTGCAGACATCAACAAATATAATAATACAACATTCTTCCCACCCTCCCTCACACTAATGAGATTCCATGTCAATTCCACAAGAGAAATCTCACCTATTATTAGAGTCTGGGTTTGATCTGAACTAGAAGTTTAAATTGATAGTTGAACAATACATTTATTGTATATTCATATGTTATGATGATCTGATCAAACCCTTATTATTATGCCAAAAACTATATAGCCAGTAGGAAAAACATAACTTTATTACTCATTCCGTTCCGAATTGGTTGTCTTATTTGCTTTTTGCACGCTTTTTAAGAAATTAAAGTAAATGTAATGTTCTTTCTAATTATGCCCATCACTTTTTTACTTTTGGAAAGAAAAGCAATAAAGAAAGCAAAAATCATAAGGGTAAATTGAGAAAAGTAGAATGATGGTGATGCTCAATTTTGGGAAGAGGACAACATTTAGGACAAACTAAAAAGGAAAGCAAGACAGGTAAAATGAAACAGAGGAGTATTTATTTCTCTATACTTCCATAGCAGTCAATGTTACGTTATGACAGGACGTTAGACTTGGGCTTTAATCTCTGGCATCCACCCAACTATATATCCCCTCCCATCATCTGCAAGTCTCAAAGGCCTCTGGCTAACAATCTCTCACAGATTGTCAAATCAAACGCTTAGCTTACTACCGGCAAAATTTATAGCTATTAGCGAATGCATGTACAACTTTATATCTTTATATACTTGTATAGCAATTAGTCTCAACATAATGTTAGACTTGACCCATATTACGATTTAGGATAGTATTTTCCAGAAGGCTACTGGGTGCCAAGAAAAGATTGAAGTAGCTATCAAGCACACTCACACAAGCACTAGCAAACAAACACAAAAGAGGAATAATTGAGAATGAGAAGTGGTCCTTAGCTTACTACACATCCCTCTCTGGCTAGCTAGCTCCCACTTTCACCAATTCTCATATAAATATGTATGATTGGCGGGCAAGTTGCAGGAAGATGGGGAGAAGTGGTGCAATGGAGGAGGACTTGCTGCGGGATGAAGACAATAAGAAGAGGAGAGGGGGCAGCCATCATGGTAGGAAAGGTGGAGAGAATAGCTATGGCGGCGGGGGATCAATGAGGTGTTGCCAAGTTGAAAAGTGCAGTGCTGATCTGAGCGATGCTAAGCAGTACCATAGGCGGCATAAGGTCTGTGAGCACCATGCTAAGGCTCAGGTCGTCATCATCGCCGGTCTCCGGCAACGTTTTTGCCAGCAATGCAGCCGGTAATTATATTACATACTTTCACTGTACCAAAGTTGTCCTTGTTGACTTGGTAACAATAAGGTCTGGGAATAGTCTATAGTTGACCAGCAATTAAGCTGATTTACTTCCTTGTGATCTTTTGTCAACTAAGATACTAAGGGTGTGTTTAGTTGACGATTTTTGGTACGAAGGTATGGGTATCAAAGTGATTGTTATTGTTTGGTTGACAGGTTTTTAGAATACTACTATGAGTTTGGAATACCCTATTAATTTTGAAAAATCTATACCCTTATTAAATAAAGGTTTATTTTCCTTCCTCATTTATTCCCCAACTATAATAAACATTTCCATTCCACGTACCCTACTACCAAACCTGCAAAATACTTTCACCAAAACCCATTACCCTTTCCAAGTATTTGATACCTATACCGATTTCGATTCTCATGTGTGAATCAAAAACACCTTAAGATCACAAAATTGGGTTTACTCAATGCACATAGTGACTGTGGGTTTTCTGGTCAGCAAAAAAGACATTTTATTCTGGGATTCAGTTGATTATTATTGCATGCAGATTCCATGAGGTGGGGGAATTCGATGATGCCAAGAGGAGTTGCCGGAGGCGTCTGGCCGGACACAACGAGCGGCGGAGGAAGAATTCGGCGGTGGATTCCCATGCAGCTGAAGAAGGCACCAGCCAAAAAGTTGATGAACACGGAAGGATATGATTCATATAATATATATTGATATATAATTAATAATAAGATAATACCAGCTGCTTTCATATAATAAATACGAGGTTATTGAATTGAGGCTTACTATATCTGGTGGTGTATTTTACTTGTGCAATAATGTATTTATTTTTATTTAAATAAAATAAAACTTAGGAGGGATTTTGTCCTGCATGCAGATTCCATGAGGTGGGGATAGCATATTTATTTTAAAATTGTAATAATAAATTTATCAAAATGTTATTAATAATAAATTAAAATTAACAAAGAAACACATCAAGCAATTAAGTTATTTGCTAACAAGCTAGGTAGCACCCAGTCACAGACTCATTCTCGCTAACGACGCCACAATAAAATGTCATTTTTCGTGTTATACATGTATTTTTTATTGTACTCGGTGCTGTGCAAGAAGTATTAATGTTGATACTTTTCATAAAAAATTAAGATATGATTTACAAATTATTAGAATTTAAACAAGTTGATTTTTTTTTTTTTTTGATTTACTGGAAAGCAAACAACAACTGCTATCAGGACGTGTGTTTTGAGGGAAATCTGCCTTGTACGTAACCTTAGTCGGCAAATGACTATAAAGAGATAAATCAACTTAAGTTGATCATAATTGACCGATTTAAACAATAAAGACTAATAAATAATTTTTACAAAAGTCAAAATTGAAATTATGTGGTTACAAATAACAAATCTGCAGAGATTGATGGTAAATGCCTAATTTGTTTATTGTGTATCGTTTTCAAATTAAATTTTGTGTCCTATGTATCCTTACCTTTACCCTACTTAACATTCTATAGAGTACATATTGTTTGGCAATGCCAATTCAATACACCTTAGTACGTCTTGCCCTTGCTAAATTTCCCATTCAATCACTCTCAAAATATTTATTAAAGAAATAATACTCTTTTTATTCCACATTATTTGTCAAAATTCCTATTTTAATGGTCAATAAATTGACCAACTTTAAATTTAAATTCGATTACTATATTTTAAAAATAAAATGTTAACAAGTATACATCAAGTATCAATCAATTTTTTACTAAAAATAAAAAATTCAAAAGGATTGCAGCTTGTACGTGAGAAGAGTTATGGTAGCATGCTTAGCTTCTTGAAGTATATTGCGCGGAAGAAGTCAAGCTCTTAAAAGACGAAGAGGGAATGAGAAGACTAGTGAGAAACATTTCCGATTGTCCAAAAGAGAACTAAGAATGTAATAGTATTGTTCAATTCACGGGGAGTGAGAGGTTTGTGTTGAGCATATTCACCGAGAACATAACATAGTGCCTTGTTAGATGAGCTCACTATTTTGCGAGGTAGAAGGGCAGTGGTATTTGATAATCTGTTGAATCCCTTAAATAGGTTTCTATGGGAGAATGAGGTGGAGTAAGATTTGATCGAGAACCATATTCGAGTTGGGCATTACATTGGCATCTCAGGATCCGATCAAGATTTGGCTAGATTATCTTCATAACCACGAGATTCAAATATTAGTGTATTATGAAAAAAAAATAGAATTTGTAAAATTGAAATAACACATAATTGTGGTGTTGACGGTGAAATTACATATAATATACGATAGTGAATATACACTATCTTACTACATATCGAGCGTATAGTACATAGTCTTTTGCTCTTCTCGTTCATCCAATATTGTAATGGATCACACAAGTCATAATAGAGATTAGTTTGCTTACCTATGTAAATTGATCATGATCCACCACCCGATAGTGGCAAGTGTAAGTCATTCAAAACTCACATCCCTAAGATAATAAGACTTACATGGACATTTGACATTGTCTTCTTTGTTGTCGTGTTCGCGAGAGACACATGAAAGACATGCCGAGAGATTGGCATGTGTCCTTAAGATCTTTCTGCACATTTATTGCACTTGGGAGGATGGAAGAGATCGAAACACCCTGAGATGTATTCGTATTTCCCGATCTTGTTTCACACTTGAAAATTAATACTAACAATGTATAATAGTTTTACATTGTCGAAAGTACACAACATCTACTAATATAAATAAAAATGACAATATGACAAGAGCAATCCTAGTTAAATTGGTCAGACAATTAAGTTATAGGTTAATAAGTTTCAAGTTAAACTCTATTGTCTAACTATAGACAAGACAGTTTTCTATAGTCGATCAGTTATGGTCTGTGGGCAAAATTAACCAAGGTCAAAAAAGATTTATTTTTGCAATGATTTATATCATTTTAATTTTAATAATATAAATTATACACATGTCCCGGCCCGGCAAACATATGTATTCCGTAATTGACTACTACTAATAATAAATTAAATATTTAAAAATTGGAATAGTTAGGTAATTTTCAGTATTATTACATACCAAAAAAAAGAAGAAGGATAAAAGGATGAAAGCAGTATATATATAATAATGGTGGAGGAAAAAAAGTGAAAAATCTTGCGTCTAGTCCTCCCCTTTCGTCTCTTTCTCTTCGTAGAAAGCGAAGAGCACAGTTTACACAAACATTCTCATCAATTTGCCCTCTCCCAATTTCGCTTCTTCTTTGAATATCTCCACTTATACGTATATAGATTACAAATATATGTATGCGTATATGTTGATATGTGCATATTGATGACGGAGGGAGGAGCCAATAATCTGTAAAGGCAAAGCGTGGGCGCAGAGAGGAGGGAAATGCCGGCGCAGAAGCGGTATTCGTCGAATTATCAGGACGAGGACGATGATGAGAGCTTGTATGAGCCCCAACAGCGGCGGAATCAACGCCGCCGTGGGAAGCAATCTCGACGTCGCGGTGGTGGCGGCGGCGGGGAACAAAGCCGAGCTCCGGAAGAGGAGCTACAGCAACAGCAGCAACGAATCCAGCTAGAAAGGGGAGAGCAGGGACGGGCGGAGCTGGAGGAGCTGGCGCCCAATCATGATCAGGAATCAATCAGAGAATCTTCTGAGGATGGTTACGTATTTAGTGAAGAATATAATACATACACATCCACACACGCACCCAATCTGTTTGTGTTTGCGAATCGGTGTACATATATACACGAATCTGTGTGTATATGTATGCTTGCTGAGCTGCGAATGTGTGTTTTGCATTTTGGTGCTGCTTCTTGTTCGGCAATTGATTTTTCTCGATTTGATTTTCAGATTCTGATGGGAGTGGAACTGATCCTGAAGACTTTGACGAGTAAATTCTTTGTTCTCATGCCATATATGTATCCCCATTTACATGCACGTGTTATTTTGTTTTCGAGATGCCAGTTTGCTGTTTTCATTGTTTGTTCTGTTGTTTGCTTAGTTCGAGGTCTCTGTTATGCTACCTGGGGTTGTTTCATTTAGTGTTTGTTTTGAAGTTTGATGGTTTCTGGGGGGAATTCTGTTTATTTTTGTTGCATGAGTCAAGTTTCTGAATTGGGCATCTGTGTGGGATTTTTTGGACTGATTGAGGTTATTTGTTTTGAAGTTATGATCTTTTGACTGTTTTGAGTGTCATTTCAAAATGTCAGAGTTTACATGTACTCATTCTGCTTGATTTAATGTGCATGAAGGTATTGCATGATATAATGCTATATCTTGCCAGTGCTGATAATGCTTTCTATATACATGTGATTGTGAATATGGAAACCCTACTGGGTTTTTGCCTTTAAAGCATATAAGCATATACTTCTTTGAATTTTTCTTTCCTTTTTTTTTTTTTTTAATCACATTCTCACAGTTCGTTATTTGTGTTTTCCAGCGTCATGGAGAAAGGGATAGTGGTTAGAGCAGTAGAACTGTTTAACATTATTTCAGCAAAAAATCATTCTAAAATTGAATAGACTCATTCCACTGTCATTAGCTAACCTTACATTAATGTGAGGTTTCACCTAGAGGTTTTGTTCATGTGTCAGACTAGAAGAGCCCAACAACATTGTATAGTTCTCATGCTTTCATGAATTGCATATAGCTGCATACCAGCACATGTGCAACCTCAAACAGTCTTTGCTGTTAACTTTTGATAGTTTTCTTGTGCTGAAGATTATGTCTTTGGCTTATGTTCACAACTCTCAAGTATAATTTGTGGACATTCTTGCTCCAGTTCAGCTAGCTTTAGTTTCTAGGTTGCTTTATTACATGCTTGCTACAATGCTCAAGGTTGATGTTGATTGATATTTTATAGATGATGGGGCTTTTCCTTTGCATGTTTTTTTATTAAATTACTATTGAGTATCTTCATTATACCTTTTAGTTATTTAAGCTTGGTTACATTCTTAATATGAAACAAAACGTGCAAAAGAAGCCATAGGCCATGGTAGAAAAGGTGTTAGGGCTCAAAATATTGGAGGATGTACATTTTCAGAATCTTTATTTGTATTCTTGGGTCTTCTGATGCATAATTTTTCATGGTCATACTAAGCATAAATATGCCTGAAAAAATTTCATTGCTACTTACTACTAGGAACCTTTTTCCTGAGATCAAACTAATTTTGTATTTGATATTCAGAGAAAGGTAATGGCCTTTGTTGGAGATATCATAAATATCTTGTATTTGCCTTATTCTTGTCTTCTGATCTGCCAAAAGTAAACCATGAGGAAAGAACAGTATAGTGTTATCCCATTTCTTTTTTTGCCTTTTCAGTTTAGTTATTTATTTTTATGCAACTCTTTACACCACATTATATCAGTCTTCTTAGACATATTACCTGGAAGTGGCTTCTAAAATATGGTCTCTCTTCTAACAAGCAGCCTAAGTTGGCGTTTCCTTTTTGGCACCGCTATAAGTGGTTTTGAGTGTATATATAAAATCTTTTAATGAGTAAGGAGGTTTTATTAATATACACCAACAGTCACCAATGCTTTTACACCTGGGATGATGCCAAGTATATTCTACAAAGTATTAACTTTGGAAAACTAATGCAATCAACTTTACACTTTTAGTGTACTTAAAATTTAATAGGCCAAGTTAGTAGCTCAGAGTCACCTTTCCCTTCTTTCTTTCCTTGGAAAAGTAGTTGTTTTTATTTACTGGAATTGTTAAAAAGGATTTCTGCAGCATAGGGAATAGGGATGGCACTGCCATTTCTTAATTGGGCTTATATGTTTGAATCTTATCTATCTGTTTTGTACATGGCCTCTCTTCTTCCTTGATACCTTAAGAGTTTTCTTACTGGGATGGTAAAAGTGAACAAATATGCAACACTAGTTTAACAATGTCTATTGTCACAGTTATACCTTGTTAATTGAGGAATCTGCACTTCATTCAGTCTCTTGAACCTTGTGGTTTTTGAAAAAACAAGTAGATAGAGGTCTGTTGAACAAAATGAGACAATTTGTCTTCTTATGACAGTCTTCTGGCAAAAACGGGCATTATTATTAGGATAATATGTAGCTTCTGTTTTCCCATACCTTTTTTTTAGTATGTTGAACAAATACCAGGCTGTAAGCTTTACTTTTCAGCCTGAGCCAAAATGAAAATAAAAATTAAAATCAGAATGTCATATCCCTTCTGTTATCATTAAGCAATAAAGACATGAATATTTCTGCATTGTCTGTGTGTGTTTGTGTCTTCTTTTTCTTAACAGAATTTATACATTATCTCATTTGTGTCTTGGTTATTCATGTTCCTGAAGCTTATTTAAGTTTCACTAATAATTGGGTATTTGTATTAATTCACCTTTTGCAGGTTGATTTCTGTGTCACGATCGGATATTCGTGGCAATGTACAATGCCCAATATGCCTAGGTACTCAGACATTTATCTTTTATTATTTTAAAAGTTAAATATATACTATTATGGATTTTTGCTAGAGTTGTGATGCGACTTTTTTCAAGTACTTGAAGCTCGTAGAGGTGTAGAATGCCTGCCCCTATTTGTCTAAGTATTGTTGCTTTTTATGTAAGAACCTTTTTTCCCTGTCCAACAGTTATACTATTCCAGGGCATTGGTACGTAACCTGTATTCATTGTTCTGAAAATGTTCTTCTATTTCTGTCTGTTGCTACTAAACACTTCTCAAGTTTTATCTACTGTTGCAGTTCCTGATATTGTGGTTATATGGGGCATGGGGAAGAATGAATTTTCATGCAATGCTGATTTTTTGACAGTGGGTCCAAAGGAAAAAGTTGTCTAATCAAAATAATGATATTGTACCATTTCCAACCAGATACCTCTGCTACAAATGCACTCCTTGAGGACTTGTCATGAAGTCAATTATATTAATATATTGAGTGAGTTTCAATGGTGGAAGTGGATGCTTTTATATGGTGAAGTCTTGGTTTAGCAAACTTCTTCAATGTTCACATTTAGTGTTTTTATAATGAGTTATATTCTGACTCCAAACTTGTTTGGCGGTTCATTTACTCAAAAGTCAATTTGTCTTTGTGATTTATACTATGAGAACATAGCAACTTTTGCTTTTTGATCTTTTCCTGCATGGAATGCTGGTTCTAAACATGGGTGATTGCTACCTGTCACTATCATCGCTAACGTGGGTGGTTGCTATTAGTTTTCTGCTAAACATTTTGTTCAGGAAACCACAATTGTGTAATTTAGTATCTAAACATTGGCAGCACCTCCATTCATGGTCAGGTATCATCAAGAGAACTCGTGTTGTGATGGGGTGCCAACACCGTTTTTGCAGGGAGTGCATTGATAAGTCAATGAGATTGGGGTATGTAACAGTGTAACAAACTTCACTTTAGTTTTTAATTGTGTTTTATTATCAAATAATAAGCATCATTTATGGGCCAACTAGTTATGCTTGAGGATTTCCATATGTTAACGCTCCAGTTCATATTGTTTACTGTAATAACCCATTCTTAGGAACAACGAGTGTCCTGCCTGCCGCATACACTGTGCTAGTCGGCGTTCGTTAAGAGACGATCCCATCTTTGATGCAATAATTAAGGCAATATATCCAGATGTTGAGAAGTATGAAGAGGAGGTATATCTGTACTTGGAATTAAGCCCGTTATTGTCAATACCACCTCTTCCCCTAAAGGGGGGAAAAAAATAATAAACAGAAAATTTCTTCCTTCATTCCCTCATTACTGCTAACGTTCCTCTGCTGTTGAATACTTCCTTCAGGAACTTGTGTTTCATGAAGAGGAGAGAGCACTTAATCAGCAGGTCAGATCAGTCTCAGTTCCTACACTGTGTAAATGATGGTGCATGCAAGTTGCTTATAATTGTTATCGTAAAATCTCTACCTGTGGCTTTTGCTGGTCCAGATACTCTAATTCTATTGACTGGATAACCCCAAAAAAAAAAATTCCATTGCAGGTTTCACCTTTATAAGTGGTGGTTAAATTGTATAATTTGCAAACAAATAAATATAAGAAAAACAAAATACGGAGTATAACAGTAGTAAACACTGTTATGGCAACATGGATTGATGTTTTCTCTCTCAATGAATAGTTCTAGCAAAGTGGGTTAAATTTTTCTTCCATACCCAATGATTGCTAGTTGGTCTGCTATACCTTTCAGTTTCAACAGATGTTAGTTTTGGTTGGCTGTGCATTGAAGAGTTTTTCTGTTTTGATCCTGACTTCTGATGAGTCTCAAAATGTTATTAACAGATCCAAGCGTCCATTGCCCAAATTTCTCAACGACAATCAGAAGCATTAAACAAGAGGCGGAAATTGAATAAAGAGCTGATTACTACATCTACACCCAGAGGATCTCGTAATTATCAGAATTCTTATTCAAGAAGAAGAAGAAACAGCCAGACCACTGAACCTCACCAATCCAATCATAATGAGAGTGAAGATGATCCTGAGCACAAATCTCCAACTAATGAACATGGGACACAAATCAAGCCCAGGAGATGCAACAGACGCACAGAAACCCCATCCAACCAGGCTTATGCATCACCATCAGCCATCAATCCAGAAGATGGACACAGGGAAAATTCTGCTGAAAGAATCAGAGAAAATCCAGATGATTCCTCTGGACATGTTACACCTGTACTAAAGCCAGAAGCATTTACTTGGGGCCGAGGTGGTGTGAGGAGTCATGTCCGACATGGCAATGCTGGTAGCAGCAGAAATGGTCATGCGAACCGGTTATCCAAGTTAACTAATTATCTTAAGAGTGGACAGAGAAATGAATGCCAGGTACAGTACTAGATTATTCTTGTGTTGTTGACTTGAGAATGATTGCTCGTATTATCATTTAATTTCTGCATTATGATAAGTTGTCTTTTCATTTCCCTTTTACTACAGCAAGACGCACACCTTCAGCTTGTTTCCTTGAATGTAGAAGAAACACCGAGTTTGGACAAGCCCTACCTTTGCTGTGATTCAAATTTGTCAATTAATGACATCCGTGAAGTAAGAATCCTTAATGCACTATACTGCCATTCATCAATGACTCATTCCAAAGCACACAAGACATTTTTGATATAATATTCTGAGTACTAATAACAACTTCCAATCCAAATTCTGACCTATACATTCAACCTGCTCATTTTATGCTACACTACTGCCTGGCAAGTGTATATTTGTTGTCCACCTGTGAATCATTTTCAATCCAAATGTGACCTTATACGCCTGTGAATTCTTTTTTTTTGGTTCAGCATATTGCTCATGAGGTAAAATCACAGACAAAGGACATTGAGATAGTGTCAATGGAGGAAAAGGACAATGAAAATAGTCCTAATCAAAACTCATCAAACTCGTCCAGTGAGCTGCAAATTTTGCCAGGCCAAGAAACCTTGGCTGGGATTCAATCCAACTACCATTCTAGCAAGGACTTGGTGAGTGTTCATCAAAATCCTAATCTGGTGTCATTTCTTTGGTTTTTTAGCTGCTCTTTTTTTTCACTCATGATCAATGTTTGTTCTGCAGACCCTAGGATACATGCAAAAGAAGTCCAACATATGCATCTTGGATTAAGATTTCACTACCTAAAGCAGCAAAGGGGTCATCACTAGGAAAAATGGGATTTTCTCTTTTGTTTATTTGGTGACTGAGAAGATCTGTCTTGATTTTAACTTTCAAGATGTTTTTTTTTTTTTTTTTTTTTTGAAAGAAAAAGAGGAATATCATTAATTAAGATCCAAGCTCAAAACGTGAGCAATGGAGGGAAACGGAATAGAAGAACAATCCATACAATCTGACTTAGACAAGGCTTCCCTAGCTAAACAATGGGCAGCCATGTTCGCAGACCGTTTAGCAAACAAAAAGCTTAGATTGGAAAATCTAGTAGCAATGTATCTAATGTCATTAAGGATTAAATCAAAATAAGAAATAGATGCATGAGAATAAAGGATGCCATGAATGGCTTGCTGGCAGTCACTTTCGACTTGGAGATTGTCAACACCAAGTTCTTTCATCCATGTCAAGGCTTCACGTATTCCTATCGCTTCTGCCTCAGCTGGTAAATAAGCGCTACTCCAAGGTTTTCGTCTCGCAACAATGAGACAGCCTGCAGAATCACGAAGTACAAAACCAAAACCCATCTTGTGATTACTATGATCCAGGGCTGCGTCGATATTAAGCTTGAGAAGCCCTGATGGTGGACGAGTCCAGGTGGTGCAACCGTCAGTGGACCTGGCAGCAGTGTTAGTGATGACATTAATAGAAGACCATTCAAGAAGAAAGCTCTTAGCAGAATAACAAATAGAGGAGGCAGATAGCATAATGTGATTCCAAATTTTATCATTCCTGGCCTCCCAAATTTTCCAACATATAGCAATGATAACACATAATTCAGGATCAGTTTTGGTTGAGAAAAGGAGATCAAGCCATTCATTTAGATTAGTACTGGAGTGATAGCCAACTCCTCCTATGAGATTCCAACAGCCTCTAGCCAGATAGCAACGCACAAAGAGATGGAAAGGAGATTCTTCTTCAAGAGAGCATAGTTGACACACATCCGGGACCTGAACATTTCTTGCTTTTAGGATGTCATGAGTCGGCAGTGAAGATGAGCATAGCTGCCAGAAAAAAGTTCTTATCTTTGGTGGAAGTTTGAGTTTCCAGAACCTTGTTTTTTAATTTTAAGAAGATGTATATTAATTTTACAGCTGAGTTTAAGAAATATTTATATTTAACCCATATGACATGCCCAGCTACTCCAAATTGCTATAGATGGTAAAGCAACAATCTTTTATTTTATTCTAAGTATCAATGTGAATAGAGCATATTGTCAATCGAATTTTATATATTTCATATATTCTTCTTCTTGGTATTGGCAATATTTGGCATAGAGACCCAAAGGGACTCTACACAGTTAACAATTTAGTTATCAGTTTTATATGAAACTATAATGGTACTCGTTTTGTCGGTTGTTTGGAAAATAAAATAAAAAAAAAGGTAAATATCTATGTTATTATGATTGGGAAATGTGTCTTGACTATGCATTTAGAGAAAAAGAATTTTCAATTATCTTCAAAACCATTTTATTACAAGTAAATTAATACATTAATGATATGCTAACTGCAATTAAAAATTCACAAACAATATTTTTTCTTTACCAATTTAATTTAAGTGCTCTATTAATTGCCTACGTTATGAACAACCACTATATATATCTCTCAAATCACAAAAGAATTGAAGAAAAATATGATAAGAAAAAACAAAATAAAAATGGCTCCTTCTTCTTCTTCTTCTTCTTTTTCTTTGCTACTATGTGTTTCAATGTTTCTTGCAGTTTCAAGTGTGGGTAAGGCATTGTCGTCCGATCACATTCCTTATGTTGAACCTGACGACTATTACTACCCGCCGGCGCCGTCGGCGTGGGATTCTCTATGGGGATGCCCATCCGTGACGAGATGCATCTCGATGTGCGTGGAGTACCTCAAGGGACACCAAGATACGCCGTCGTCTGAGTGTTGCCTGAACATGAGGTTCCTGGTTTCCCTGGGCGTTAGGGTGGGCTTTCATAGGATTTGCGACTGCACCAAAGACGACTTGCGACGTTCCTTCGATCAGCGTCGCGCCCAAGAGGAGATTTATACGTTGTGTCATAATTATGAACTCGACTACCAAATACCCCTCCCTATCGCCGAAGGACAATGTCCCATATACTATTGATGACTCTGTTATAATGTATGGTAATACCTACCGAAGTATAAAGTGTCAATAACATTCCTATTGGAGTTCAAATTATGACCTCCCATATGGAAGAATCACTTCGTGTCACTAGACCATAAGGTCATTTGTTGTGTTACGTTTTAATTAAAATATTAAATTATTTATAAATACAAGAATTAATGTTTAATTTAGTTATTGATTATAGTGATTTTTTTTATTTAATTTTAAACCATTTTTATGTTTAATTATTGGGTTGAATTTAATGATTTTTATTTAATTGAGTCATTTAGAACTATAGCTTGGTAATTTTTCATTCTATTAATATCTAATTTAGTCTTCAACTACAGTGATTTTACCTAATTTAATGTTAAGCTACATTACCCATATACTTCTCTGCAGTGTAATCTATTGATAAAAACAAAATGCTCCATTTTAATTTTCCACCCAAAACATTCGTATACTATTAAGGTTTGCATAATATTGTAAAATATGGTAATACAATTTCTATTCGTACTATAATTGTACATTAAAATATGGTAATACAATTCCTAATACAATATATATATTCTTTCTTCCTTTTTTATTCGTAATACAATTCTAGATTAAAATTACTAGTAAATAGTAATAAAAATGATTAAGTAATAAATATCTAATTAACATATAAAATGAAATGTGTATTACTGAATTGGTTTTTCGTTATTTATTTACATTACGAGTCATTTCTCGACAATTGATTTAATTCTGACATTTTATTTTTTAAGAAAACGAATCACTGTGTAATCAGAATAATACACAAGCATCGTTGCTCCAACCAAATAGGTTGTTCGATAATGATCGGCCGTTGTTAGAACCAGCTATTGGTGCACCAGCATTTAGTCCAACTAATCTTAGTATTAATTATAAGCAAATTTGTTATCTTAATAGCGTACCTAACTATTTTATTTAAATAAAATGTAATTTTTTATTTTTTTCCTTTGGATATAAATAATTGCAGTGGCGATAGTGAAGCATTATAGGATTGATTTATGGTTTGCTCTCCAAGAACACCTATTAATATGCCTAGGAAAGATAATATAACTCAAATTCAAATTATTTGTAATAACCTTTCCATTTTATTATTATATACAAATTTTGATTTATTTGTTGTTTTAAATTATAAATCAAAAAGTTGTCTTAAGATTAAGATTTTCCTATGTTTGCCCTGCAGACCCTAAGATACATGCAAAAGAACACCAACATATGCATCTTGGATTAAGATTTTACTACCTAAAGCAGCATAGCAATCATCTCTAGGAAAAATGGGGTTTTCTCTTTTGTTTATTTGGTGACTGAGGAAATCTGTCTTGATTTTAACTTTCAGAAAAGATATTTTGCTGTGTTTCGGTTGGTTGGTTGGTTGGTTTTTTTTTTTTTTTAAGAAGATGGATATATTAATTTTACAGCTGGGTATATATTTAGCCATATGTCATGCCCAGCTACTCCAAATTTATATAGATGTTAAAACAATGATCTTTTATGATTAAGGACTGAAAAATAAGAAGAAAAAAAATTAGTAAATATTTATGTATTTATGATTGTGTATTGGGAAACAAAACCATTTTATTACAAGTACATTAATACATTAATTATATGCTAACTGCAATTAAAAATTCACAAATAATATTTTTCTTTAACATTTTAACTACGTTACGAACAACCACTATATATATCTCTCCAATCACAAAAGAATTGAAGAAAAATATAATAAGAAAAATCAAAATAAAAATGTCACCTTCTTCTTCTTTGCTAGTGTGTGTTTCAATGTTCCTTGCAGTTTCAAGTGTGGGCAATGCATTGTCGTCCTATCACATTCCTTATGTTGAACCTGACGACTATTACAACCAGTCGACACCAGTGTGGGATGATGATCCGACGCCGGCGCAAGTGTGGGATGATGATCCGACGTGGGGATGCCCAGTAGTCACGCGTGAAATCTCGACGTGCCTGGAGTACCTCAAGGGACACCAAGATACGCCGTCGCCTGCGTGTTGCAAGAGCGTGAGGTACCTGGTTGCCCTGAGCATTGCGGTGGGTTCTCAAGAGGGGATTTGCTACTGCACCAAAGACGACTTGCGACGTTCCTTCAATCAGCGTCGCGCCCAAGAAGAGATTTATAAGTTGTGTAATTTTTCGAACGACGCGCGACGCATCTCTATCGCCCCAGGACAATGTCCTAGGTACGTATGCTATAATTGTTCTTTATATACATGAATTAATATTCAATTTAGTTATTGATTATAATGATTGTTTCAAGTGTGGGCAAGGCATTGTCGCCCGATCACATTCCTTATGTTGAACCTAACGACTATTACAACCAGCCGCCACCGGTGTGGGATGATGATCCGACGCCGGCGCAGACACCGGTGTGGGATGATGATCCGACGTCGACGCAGGTGTGGGATGATGATTCGACGCCGGCGCAGGTGTGGGATGATGATCCGACGCCGGGATGCCCAGCCGTCACGCGTGAAATCTCGACGTGCCTGGAGTACCTTAAGGGACACCAAGATACGTCGTCGTCTGCATGTTGCAAGAGCGTGAGGTACCTGATTGCCCTGAGCATTACGGTGGGCTCTCAAGAGGGGATTTGCTACTGCACCAAAGACGACTTGCGACGTTCCTTCGATCAGCGTCGCGCCCAAGAAGAGATTTATAAGTTGTGTAATTTTTCGAACGACGTTCAACGCATCTCTATCGCCCCAGGACAATGTCCCAGGTACGTATGTTATAATTGTTCTTTCATATCCTCCACAGCACAAAGTATTAATACCCCACACTGGGATTTGAACTTGAGACCTCTTATTTGAGAAGTCACAGCTATGTCGCTTTATTACAAGGCCTTTGGCCTCAGCTATATATAGTAGTTTTCTCTATTTACTCATTGATTCTAATAGTCGAGGACACAATTAGGTAAATTTTTTAAAGTTAAAGACCCAATCTAATACATATTATGACTAAAAAAGGAAAAAAAAAAACACTATAATCAATAACTGTATATTAACTCATACTCCACACAAGTTACCATTATTTGAAATTTAAATTGAATTTTAAATCTTAGGGAAACTCACGGAGCATCCACGGCGACAACTAATGCATGGGTAAGGAGTTAGTGTTCCAAACTCTGATTGATTTCTTGGTCTAAGAATTGCTCGAATCTTCCCAAAATCATTAAATTCCTCACTTATTATAAATAATTGTACCTTAAAATAAAACCAACACAAATTAGTAATAATTCACTCAAGTTTACAAGCGATTCACAAATAAAATGGGTTTAAGAAGGAATAAAAAAATATAGACAATAATGCACTTATCAGGTGTTGATGCCACATAGAGCTATCAAAACGGGTTTTATCTACTAGGATGGCCCCTCTCTCTCTCTCTCTCTCTCTCACACACACACACACACATATATATATATATTCTTACACATACTAATTCTGCAAATTATGACACACACAATGTAACCTAAGTTCACACAGTCAACTCAAGTGCACACCCTAATCTATCAACCCAAGTGCACACCAACTTGTTTTACGTCTTTTCATCCAAACACTCATTATTTGCCTATGGCACACACAGTTTAACCCAAGTGAACACCATAATCTTTAACACCAATCTAATTTTAGTGCATACATACATTCGTTAACCTAAGTGCACACAGTATTTTGTACATTAGTTTTCTTAAGCATCATAGCACAAACTCGTTGACCCAATTGCACAGACATTTCTAACTAGGTGCACACAAAAATGTTTAACATCTTTCCCTACCCAAACTAATTCAGCAAATTATGGCACACACGCCGGCGCGGGAGTTAAGAGATGGTGGCGGTTACTAATATGTCAACGATTACCGAACTGCCCTCGATCGTCTCCAGTTGTTGGCGCCGGCGTATTGCCCAGACGTGATCCGTCTCATCTCCACGTGCCAAGAGTACCTCAACGGACACCAAGATTCGCCGTCACAGACGTGCTGCGACAACCTAGACGACCTCGACTACATCACCGTAGAAGTGGGCGATGATACCGTGTGCCACTGCATGGAAGACTTGCAGCCTTCCTTTCATCAGGACCGGGCCGAAGAGATTTTTCAAAAGTGTGGTTTTGATTATTCTTTCCTCCGTATCACCAAACAACAATGTTTTCCCTGGTATTATTAATTTATAAGATTGGGTCGATGAGGTTATGAATGCATCAATCGAATTTAAAGTTTTTATGAGTATATAAAGCTTTTATTTCGAATTTTATGAATAAAATTAAATCCATGTGACCATGTTTAATTAAAACTCGAAGCTCTCTAGTTCATATGAAATCATCTACCTCTAGTTCAATTTTGTAATAGCTAGAGTTCAATGTACCAAATTATATAAAGTTAATT
Source organism: Ipomoea triloba (assembly GCF_003576645.1). NCBI lineage: Eukaryota > Viridiplantae > Streptophyta > Magnoliopsida > Solanales > Convolvulaceae > Ipomoea > Ipomoea triloba. The sequence goes on along the minus strand of NC_044926.1, from coordinate 2,308,623 downwards.
CCAGTTTTTGTCCTAAATTTATAGATGCAGTACACTTTTAGTATTTTTTTTTTCAAAAAATTCATTTTTGATCCTAGTATTATTTTGGCATAACAATTTTTGTCCTCTATTAACAAAACAATTTAAATTTTGTTAAAAAGATATTTCGGTCTTCAATTATATATTTTTTCAAAAAAATAAATAAATATAAAAAATACAGTAGGTCAACCTACTTTTTATATAATAGATCAAAGCATCCTTGTATTAAACTGCATTTCAATGATTTGGTTGGCGAATGACAAAAAATGATCATGCTACAATAATACTATGACTAAATGAGGATGTTATGATAAAAAGGGATTAAAAATAAACTGATACATATAAATCCATAACAAAAAATTGAATTAACTCAAATTATATATTTGTTAATTATATGTTTAGGACATGATGAATAATGAAAAAAAAATTATTTTCCTTTAAAACATTGTACCCGCAAATGATTTGTGGCACATATCAAGACATGTTGTGCTATGTCACGTTCAACTTTGATCCTATCGGTGGCTTTTGGTTTGGACCGATCAGCTATTCGTAATAATCTATTTTAGTTTATCTCACTGTAATTGTTTGTCAATTATGGTCACGAAGGATGTTTTACTAAGACTACACCTTCGAGTAGCATATGTGTGTAAATGTATACTTTGTATTATAATAAGGAAGTAATTCCCATAAAAACTCAAGAATAGCTCATACGGGGATTACGGGCAGTCATTATATACGGTGGATCATGGTCCCAAAACACAGTCGTTTCATTAAGTAAAAAAACTGTTGTTGTCAAGTTTTAACGGAGCTCCGTAAATGAAACTATAGTTCATCTCAAAAGATACTATCTCACGTTTGTTTTTATGTTATCAAATGAAACCGTAGTTATATAAAAAAAAAAATGAAACTATATATAGTTGTGTTGAAAGAAAACTGTAATGTATATAAAATGAAACTGAATAATAGTTTCACATATTTGAGTGTATATTGTTGAATGAAATTGTAGTTATATCGAAATGATATTGTAGTTGTGTTGAAAGTAAATTGTAGTGTATTATAAAAGAAATTGTAGTTGTGTTGAAAGAAAACTGAATAATAGTTTCACATATTTGAATGTATAATGTCGACAAAAACTGTAGTTATATCGAAAAGGATATGTAGTTGTGTTGAAATGGAACGGAGCCGTTTCAGCCGTTTCTTTTTATTAATCAAAACGACATCGTTTTGATGCATGAACCACAATTCAGTGTGGACCATGGTCCACAATAAAATTTGCGTGATACGAGGGGCCTAGAAGTGACTATTCCTTACAAAGGGAATAACTCATTCCAAAGAATGTTATTCTTGGGAATAAAACATTAAAACAAACTACAAAATAGATCTTTTTTCAAAAATATAATTTTATTCTTGACTTAATTCATGAATCAAACATACTGTTATATTTTTTATTACAAGTACAATAATTAATTTGCTCTCAATCATACAAGGGGAGGTTAATTATGGGTGACCAAAAACATTTTACTACAAGTGCATTAATACATTAATTAACTGCTCTGTTAATTGTGTACGTTATGAAGAAACACTATGTATATATACACACAAACATAGTTTACCATCCCAAATAACAAAAGGAGATCTGCAAAATAATATAAAATATAAAAACAATAATAATAAAAAAAATCGAAAACAAAATAAAAATGGCTTCTTCTTCTTTTTCTTCCTATTTTCTCCTTCTGTGCCTTTCAATGTTTCTTGCAGTTTCGAGTCTGGGCAACCCAATATCCAACGACTTCGACTATAGCGGCTTCGGATCCTACGATGATGATGAACCTGACTTCGATTACCCCCGGTCGCCGGCGCCGGAGTCGGAAGACGGCGGCGATTATGGTTACGTTTATGACAACGATTACCCCCAGTCGCCGGCGCCGGAGTCGGACGCCGGCGGCGATTACGGTTACGTATATGACAACGATTACCCCCAGTCGCCGGCGCCGGAGTCGGACGGCGGCGCCGATTACGGTTACGTATATGACACCCATTACCCGCAGGCGCCGGAGTCGGACGATTGCGGCGATTACGGTTACGTGTATGTCAACGATTTCCCCCAGTCGCCGGCGCCGGCGACCGGAGACGGTAGCGATTACGACTCCGACACCGACTCCGGCGACATTCCCGATAACTACCTGTCGTTGGAGGCGGATTACTGCCCAGACGTGGTAGAAGGCATCTCGACGTGCCAAGATTTCCTCAACGGACACGAAGACTCGCCGTCGGCGGCGTGCTGCGACCGCCTATACGACCTGAGCTTCATCGGCGTCGAAGTGGGTCTTAGAGACATGTGCGACTGCTTCAAAGACTTGCAGGCTTCCTTCCATCAAAGCCGGGCCGAAGATGAGATTTTTAAGAGTTGTGGTTTTGATTATTCACTCTTCCCTATCTCCCAACAAGAATGTTCCAAGTATTAGCAGAATTTAAGATTAGGCTAAGGTCTATGAACTAAATTCAATTCTATGAATAAAATTGCATCCAACTTGTATGAATGCATGCAATTGTTGGATTCTTTTAAATAAAATTTTGAATTTGAATTTTATAAATAAAATCTGTATTTAAAATTTAAATTTCTCTAGTTCATATGAAATTTATGCTTAATTTAACTTTGTAATAATAATAATATAATAATATTTATTGGATTTTGAACTTGTGGTCTTTAAGTGCAAGCTATCGTTACTTTCGTTGCAAGTTTGCACATGATAGACATTTTCTATGCTAATGCTCCTATACTAATTTTTCATTTTTTAATTTACGACAAGATATACACTTGATTTTCATAATGAATAATATTTATTGAGTCATATTTCATTATTTCATATTTATCTCTTGTTAATATGTATTTGTACTATCTTATTTGGTTATAGTAGCATTAAATTTATTATGAATTGCTTATCTTTTTGTGTATCTCCTGATATGAGTGTCTAGTTGTTTATTATATATTACATGTCATAACTACAAATTTCCGACATTACACCAATGCATGCCACTCTCAATAGCTACATCAATAAGCATGTGTCTAAAGGTGTTTTTGATATTATGGCTCTGCTTGAATTGGTAAATGAGTTGTTACTTGATAGTTGTCGGTAAATTGGTTGTTAAGCTGATAACTATTTGATATAATTTCTTTTCTCAAAAAGTTAATTAAAAAACGTTACTTTGAGCAACTTTTTGAATTTTAGCATTTTGAAGTTATAAAAAGTTGATTAACCAAATATTTATTTTTTAACCAAGTCAAATAGCTAATAGTGGTCAAATAAGTCAAAATCGACTAACTATTTTACCAAACAGACCTATATATATTCCATGTTTCAAAAAAAAAAAAAAACTATTCCCAAAAATGAAAGAATAGCTCATGTGTTTGTGGCATATGGTAAAGAATTCTCTTTGAATTTGAACTTATATAGGAGCATTGAAAATGTCAATCATGTGCGCAACTTGTAAAGGAAGGAATGGTGATTCGAACTTAAAAATCACGCGTTCAAAATCTAATCTAATGATAATAATATTATTACAAGGTTCAATTAGGGGTAAATATCATATAATATAAACTAGCTAGCTAGCTCAGAGGAAGTTAAATTTTAGACACGAATTTATTTGTATAATTTAAAATGATAGCTTTATTTAAAAGAACCCAACAATTGCATGCATGCGAATTTATGTGTAAATCTAAATTCAGTCGTGGCTTTGGTCCAATCTTAGATTCTAATACCGGGAACATCCTTGTTGGGAGATAGCCGCGTATGCGTATACATTACACTCGTGAAAAATCCCATATTGGGCCCGACTCGGATCGAAGGAAGCCTGCAAGTCTTTGATGCATTCGCATGTGCTTTTATAACCCAATCGACCCAAATCTTTGGTGTTGATGACGAGGTCGTATAAGTTGGCGCAGCACGCGCTCGACGGCGAATCTTTGTGTCCGTTGAGGTACTCTAGACACGTCGAGATACGCTCCACCACGTTTTGGCAATACTCCGGCTCCGACGCCGGCGCCGGCACCGGCGGATTGGGAATAGAGACCCAAGGTTCGTCGTACTGGCCTTGCCCACACTCGAAACTGCAACAAACATTGAAAGGCACAGAAGGGGAAAATAGGAAGACAAAGCCATATTTATTTTAATTGGTTTTGGTTTTATTATTATTATTATTTGATATTTTGTATTATAATTCTTCTTTGGTTATTTGAGATGGTAAACTATGATTATTTATATAATTATATAGTGTTTCTTCATAACGTAGGCAATTAACTGAGTAGTTAATTAATGTACTTGTAATAAATGATTTTTCGTCCTAAATGTCTGACTCTGTTACAAACCTACTGAAGCACAAAGAGTCAACAATTACCTCCACTGAGGCTCGAACCCACTCCTATCATATATGTAGAGTGTAAATTGGGACACCGGGTGCCACTAGATCACAAGGTCTTTGGCTTAAATGTGTGTTTATGATTAAGCCCCCTAGCTTATATGATTGAGAGCAAATTAATTAGTTTACTTGTAATAAAAGCATAACGATACGTTAGTTTAGTTAATGTAATATGTTGGGAATGAAATAACATTATTTGGATTGGATCTTTTCTGGTGTTTATTTTGACGTTTTATTTTCAAATAGCATTTCTTAAAATGAGTTACTTTTCTTTGCGAGTCCCTGGTATTGTACAAGTTAATGATATATACAAAAGTATACATTTTTTTTTAGGAATATTCAATTAAATAGCTAGAGTCATACTGTCATGTCACGAGATAAAATAATGAGAAAAATTTAAGAGGGTGAGTAGCATTTGTGTGTGTGTGTGTTAGGGGGGGCGGGGCGGGGGGGGGGGGGAGGGGGGGAA
>NC_044926.1:2300342-2302671 GCF_003576645.1 Ipomoea triloba | reverse complement strand
GGGGGGGGGGGGGGGGGGGGGGGGGGTGGAGGTGGGGAAGAGAGAAGGATTCAGGAGAACAAGTTAAGCTTTTAGGTAAAAAAAATGAGGACTGATCTAATATATTCATTTTAGTAGATCAACCATTGATATTATTGGATTGACTCCACGTTTTTTACTAAAATAATAATTGATAAACTCTGAGATCCGTTCTCACTTTTTAGGAAGTAGGTCTATATAGTTGTTTCAAAAAAAAGTAGGCCTATATATAAGCATGTGCATGTAAATCTATATTTAGTATTATAATAAATAATTTATTCCAAGAACTCGGAAATAGCTAGTATCAAAGGTTGGCTCTTTGCGGACTATAGTCACAAAGGAGATTTCATTGAGACAACACCTTCGAGTAACATGTGTGTGTAAATTTATTTTTGGTATTATAATAAAAAATTAATTCTCAAAAACTCATGAATAGCGCGCTCATTTGAAAGTGTCATGGAAGTAGCTATTCCCTACAAAGGGGATTACTTATTCCAAGAAATGTTGTGCTATTCTTTGAAACAAAATGTTAAAACAAACAGTAGATCTATTCTAAAAATGTTATTTTACTCTTGACCTGGCCTATTTCATGAATCAAACGTACCCTTGTTGGGGAAGAACATTCCGGTCATCGGCGTCAGAATGTTTGCCAGAAAATTTATGACCGGTTGTTTCAGGTGAACAACCGGTCTTCTGGGTTTAAATATACCAAAATGACAAGTCCGTGTGTTTAATTGAACTTTTGAATGTTCGAGTACTTAATGGTAAAATTTGGAGGCTTATTTGATCATTTTCCCAATAAAAAAGTAATTCCCAAAAACTCATAAATAGCTCATTTGGAAGTGGCTATTCCTTACAAAGGGAATTACTCATTCCAAGAACACAACGTTAAAACAAACCGTAGATCTATTTTAAAAAATGTTAATTTATTCCTGACCTATCAATTTTATGAATCAAACGTAGTGCGTGTTATGCTTTTATAAAAAGGACAATGATTAATTTGCTCTAAATCATATAAGGGGAGTTAATTATGGAAAGACAGATATTTAGGACAACAAAAAATATTTTATTACAAGGACATCAATACATTAATTAATTAACTGCTATGTTAAATGCATACGTTATGAAGAAACACTATATAATTATATACACAAACATAGTTTATCATCCCAAATAACAAAAGGAGATCAGAAAAATAATATAAAATATAAAATAATAATAACAAAAAAATCGAAAACAAAATAAAAATGGCTGATTCTTCTTTTTCTTCCTATTTTCTCCTTCTGTGCCTTTCAATGTTTCTTGCAGTTTCGAGTGTGGGGCAAGGCAATGGCCTTCGACTACAGCCAGTACAACATACCTTGGGACTCTATTACCAATCAGCCGGAGCCGGAGTTGGGAGATGGTGGCGATAATTACGATTACCCCCAGCCGCCGGCGCCGGAGTCGAGAGACGGTGGCGACGATTATGAATATGAAATCTATCACCCCCTGCCGCTGCCGCCGGCGTCGGAGCCGGAGTATTGCCAAATCGTGGTGGAGCGTGTCTCGACGTGCCTAGAGTACCTCAACGGACACGAAGACTCGCCGTCGAGCGCGTGCTGCGACAACTTATACGACCTCGGCATCAACGCCTTAAATTCCGAGGGTCGATCGGGTTATAAAAGCACGTGCGACTGCATCAAAGACTTGCAGGCTTCCTTCGATCCGAGTCGGACCGAAGATGGGATTTTTAGCGGGTGTATTCGTCATGGGGGCGGGTATGCATACCTCGCTGTCACCCGACAAGAATGTTCCTTGTATTAGAATAATTTAAGATTGGACCAAAGTCACAACAGAATTTAGATTTACGCATAAAATCACATGCATGCAATTGTTGGGTTTTTTAAAATAAAGTTATCATTTTAAATTATATGAATAAAATCCTTGCTTAAAATTTAAATTCCTTTTATCTAGATAGCTAGTTTATATTATATGATATTTACCCGAACTGAACCTTGTAATAATATTCTTATTATTAGATTTTGAACGCGTGATTTTTATGTTCGAATCACCGTTCCTTCCTTTACAAGTTGTGCACATGATTGACATTTTCAATGCTCCTATATAAGTTCAAATCTAAAGAGAATTCTTTACCATATGCCACAAACACAAGTTAATGATATATTGATATATACAAAACTATACATTTTTTTGAAGAAAATTTAATTAAATAGATACTGTCATACTGTCATGTCACACAAGATAGAATAATGAGGAACATTTAAGAGGGTGAGTAGCGTTTGTGTGTGTCTGTGTGTTGGGGGGGGGG